>NC_134455.1:233850025-234150025 GCF_047948215.1 Lycorma delicatula | reverse complement strand
TAGCATTCTCTGAGTTTAAACACAAAACATTGCGCATAATGTTTACAACATTGCTAACAAACTTCACGAAAAGTTTGTTTACGTCTCACATGGCAACAATGGACTAAAAATATTAATACCTAATATAAATCAGCTGTTCATATAACCATATGTTTACTAGTAACTTTACAGTGTTGCCGCTTTGGCTGCCAAAGAAACTAGTCTCATTACTTTATTTACAGATCTCGTATACCTTACTTAGGACCTAATTTATTCATTACAATTGAAATTATTTGTTGGAAACACCTTTCACCAGAGTTGTATCATAAGTTAATAGTACTATTGCCAATAATTTTGTAATTCAGCATTGTACAAGTGTAATGTACATTATTTTCAGACTAATTAATTTGAGAATGAGAAGTCTGTTTAGGTTAATTAACCTTAAATATTAAATTGCCCGATTGTTAGGCTAAGTTCGTAATTGTATATAATAACCAACTATTTAGTCCGAAAATAATGTATATTACACGTTACATTGCTAAATTATGACATTTTAGTGAGGATACTGTATAATTTAAAAGGAACATTACTCTAGTGAAAAGCATTTCCAACAAATTATTTCAATTGGAATGAATAACTTTGGTCCTTAATAAGAAATATTCCAAATTTCATAATCAGAAGCAAGTCTATAATTCCCTATAATTACTACCCATTAACTGACTGGTAGCAGTAGCATGATAAACATTATACTGACAACTATGATATAATATTTCTCCTTCATTTTCAGTCCAACATTCAGCTGTTACAACTATTGTTAATTTTCCCTTGCCAACAGTGAAACTACACTGTTGTAGCAGCAAACCTCTTACCAGTTTTCCCCAAGGGCTCTTTAGTTTTTGTTGAGTCATGGTCCCATTGACATCCAAGTCTTGCTCACAACCTTTGAATTACAGTTTTAATGCGGATTACACTTTATGTTTTCAAAATTCTGAAAACATCATTCCTTCTTCACATTTGTTTCAGCTAGCCCATACTCCATAATTACATTCCCTACCCTTTCATAATTAAATTGTTTTTGCTAACTAATATGCTGCTTGTTTGTAAATAATTTAAAACTAATATTTATTATAGAAAACACACAGAACTTAATTTAACAAGAATCTTCTTAATAATTTTTTTTTTTTTACATTATTTTCAGATGTACAACTCATTCAATATATATTATTAGTATGTTCATACATAATTATTACAAATCAGTAAACATTAATAAATACACTATGAAAAGCAAATAGTAAAGAATACTTCTAATTCAGATTATCTATAAAGAAATAAAATACTGATGTAAGAAACACACTTCATAGATTTCAGTAGAAAATATTTTCTTGAATAAGGGTTTGTTGTCTTGTTTACGAATAATCATATTACTTCATAAAATAAAAATGGTTATCATCATATGATATAATACTTAATTATTTTGTTTTATTTAGGGAAAGCTCGTCGTTTAAAACAAGCCAAGGAAGAAGCTCAAGATGAAATTGAAAAGTATAGACAGGAAAGAGAAAGGCAATTTAAGGAGTTTGAAGCAAAAGTAAGGATTTTTATTATTTTTTATATTTAGCGAAAATGAATTAATGATGACAGAGTTTGTATTTACGCTAAGGTTTTTTTTTATAAAAAGCAGTACTTGGTGTACAAATTTACATTTTGTTCTTTTTGTGTAACTTAATTTAGCTATTTAAGCAACTTTTGGTATTAATTTTTAATTGAAACTAATTAGTGATTTGTCAGTACAAACCAAAAAAGATGCTAGTTTTGATGAGGGGGTTTTTTAATAATTATTTTATTGTTTTATTCACATTTATTTTGAATTGAATATTAACCTAGTTTATACAATCACTGTCACAACATTAAAAGTTTGCTTCTTTTCAGCTTAGCACTTGTGAAATAGAACATTTTAACACAAAACTTGATTGCAAAATATTGCTCATAATTAGTATCACTATTTTTGTAACGCACAACAAAAACTCGTTTCACGAAAAGTTTGTTTACATTTCACATTGCAATAATTGACTAAAAATATTAATACCTAATATAAATCAGCTGTTCATACAACCAAAACTTTACCATGACATGTGGAAAAATAATGTATTATTAAAAAGGTAATGAAATTAATATTGTTAAAATAATAAATGCTCTTTGTTTGTCAAGATTTTTCAGTATAATTTTTCTATATTATTTTACATAAAAATCATGGGTGTGGTTTTAATTAAAGATCATTTACATTAAAATGGGTTATTTTAAAAAGTAATATTTTTTTAATTATAAATTCCAAAAATAACATTTGTAACCAATTAGTGTAGAATTTACTAGTGGCATTAACTCTTTTACTTTATTAGTGTTATTTAGTGACATTAAACTCAACTATAACGCATTCAGGTTATGATCATTGCATCCTGAAGATTGTCACCGTTTTGATCTACTCATTAAGTTAACTTTTTATTCTCCATCACATAATGTAACATATTCTTAAAAATTGTAACTTCATTGTAATTTTTTTTACTTCAGTGTTTCATGGAAGTGGATCACTGAATACTTACTTTTCAAATAGCCCAAAAAAAATCACATGTTTTGGGAACAAGTGATCTTGCTGGCCAAGTAATAACATATATCTGGAAATAAAGTAGTCTGGAAACAATCATTAACTGCAGCCTCTGCTTGAATTTTGGACTGGGCCTCATCCTATTGAAACACATGCCTGGATTGGTTTCAGGTTTCTCTGCTGTTTAAGGAGAAACACAACTATTTGGATATATTGTTTTGACATGATTGTAAAAATATTCTTATTATTGCCTTGAAAAAAATATACGGGCTGACTATTCAAGAGGATGTATACACACCATATGATGAGTTTAGTGTTGTGTTAATGGTTCTTGATGAATTTTATTAGGATTATTTAGTATCCATTACCGAAATTAATATATTCGCATATCCATACAAGTAGAAATACAATTCATCACTCATTAGCAAATTGTGAATAAAGTCTTTATTAATGTTGAAAACATGGTAAGAAGAGATCATAACATTAACTCAATGCATCATTTAATGCCTGCACTACTTTAATTTAATGTTGATGTAAATGTAAATCCTTATAAAGAATGTTTCAAACACAGGTGTTCTTCAATCCAAGTGAAACTGAAAGGTGATGGACAGATCCTTTGGGGCTTCATAGCATTGCAGCTTTACAACATCTATTTGTTCAGGTGTATGCTCTCTCCTTTGTTAACTGGGAGGCTTCATGTTCCAACTCTGAATCACTTTCTTCAAAATTCTGACACCCAGACTTTATTAACATGAGCTGATGGCATCTCATTATTCTGATAAATACTAAAGTTGCCATTTTTTTGCCATAAAAGTCCTGCCAATTTTGTAGAATGCTTTAATAACAAACACATAGCTGTCCAATGCCCCATCAAAATCAAATACTAAAATAGAATTCATTATTATTAGAAATAAATTACTTTTATAATTTCCTGTCAATGGCTTACACAGGAGTCCGTTAATTACTCATGTAGCCTTGTTTTGTGTTTGTGTTTTCCCCACCATTTTGATCATAGTTCTCAAAAAAATTGTATTTAAAATTTATTATAAATAATGTTTATAAAAAAAAATGTGTTTTTGTAATTTTGCATACAGAGTTCTTTTCTTAATTCTTAAGACAAATTGCTAACTTTTTTGCCATATGAATTGCATTCATGTGAATGCTATATTTTTCATTTTTCTTTAATGCCAGACTATTTTTATCTTGCCTGGTCATATCTCAAAAACAAATAATATCTCCACTTGTGTCAATGAATTTGAAATATTTACGTATACTTTTAAATGAACAGTATGGTTTATATTTCTTTATTACTTTGATCTCACTTTAATATAAGGAAAGACTTCAGGAGACATTAAGTTTTCAGTTTGTTGATCTAATTAATTAAATATAGTCAGAGTAAATAAGTAATAGAATAAAGGATTTTAATGTTTAAATTAAATCTGTGATGAATTCAATTGTTCAATTATGTTCAATAAACAAAATTTTTCTTAACATTTTTTACTTAAAAATTCTGTAGTAAAATTATTATTAACTTTATTATTTTGAGTTGTATAAGATTGAAACAATTTGTGATATTACAAACAATAATTTTAAGTTATTTTTTTCTTCATCTGTTACTTTTAAATAGCATATGGGCTCACGAGAAGATGTAGCAGCTCGTATTGAAGCCGATACAAAAGTGAAGATTGATGAAATGAACAGGGCAGTCAGTGTCAATAAAGAAGCTGTAAGTATTAATAGTCTTGACTTCAACCTGTTTTTGGACAGTACTTGCTGTCAGTTATCTTTTACTTGTATCTCAAATTGTTGTTTTAATGTAAGAAAAAAATTAGTTAATTTTTTTGCTTGAATGTTATTGATATTTGTAGGTAGATTAAAGAAAGTAGGCTGTTTTGTTGGCTGTTAAACTTGTACTAATACTACAAACTGATCATGTGTCTTGTTTGCTAAAATGTGACAGGAAAAAGTGAGGGGAAAATTTTATATGTTAATTCTACTATTTTGGTTTTATACATTTAGTGAAATTTTATATTTTTAATTTACATTTTAAATGTTTTACTTCAGGAATTGCAATAAAATAAAACTCACTTCATCAGACATAGACTTTTTAATTTTTTTATCTTGTTTGGTTTTGCATGCAGTCTTACTGCTGTAGGCAATTGACAATTTTCTCCTTACAGCCTCCTGATTTTTACTTCCTTGTATGAAGTAAAGGAAGTATTATTATGACTATCAGTTCGAATCAGATTTCAGCTCCTTTATTTTTTTTTTAATTAGTTTTTTAACCTTTTATTTTTTTTAATTAAACATATTGATTTATTAATAATTATTAATCCGTGATTGTAAAAAAAATTTACAATAAATAATTGTAAATTAATAATTTAAAAAAAAAAAATGAAAAAATCAGATAATATTTGTGAAATAAAATTTTATCTACTTTTTAAAATGTGTATGTGTAATTTAATAAGCATTATTACATGTGTATATGTAAGAGTTGGTGAAACATCTGATAATTTAATATTCATTGAAAATTATAATTTAGAATCTTATTATTTTTGGATTTTGTAGTTAATTTTATTTAATTATTCTGGAATTTCTGTTTGATTTTATCTACATTAAAGTTAACTACAGAGTGACTGAAAAAGCAGACCCTGCAAAAAGTTCTTATCTTTTAGTTCATTCTCTGATATTGTCAGACAATATTCTCCTTAAGTCGGGAGTTAATCATCATTTCGTTTATTTTTTTTTTTGTTGCCAATCATTTAATCGCTCTTTGGTTTGATATAATTCTTCTGATCTTAATCTGTATATGCATTCTCTTTTTTCAAATTTTCTTTATGTTCATCATCCTCGTAATCTTTTTATTCTATTCTTGGTCTTCTTCTCTTGTCGAGTAAAGTTCTGTTGCATTACTTGTTTGATCCACTTCATTGTCCTATTTAATTCATCATTAACATATACACAAAATGATAACATATACACAAAGTTAATTATTTACAGTTTCTGTATACCAATTGTAATGTTAATTGTATAAATAAAGTTCATGTTTGATTTATTAATAATAATTAATCTCTTCGATTGTAAAAAAATTATACAATAAATTAGAATTCAATAAGTTTTAATGAAATAAAATTTTATGTACATTTAATTTTTTGAAAATGTCATATGTAATTTAATAGTCTTACAAGAAAATCATGTGGTGCCCACATCAAATTTTTTAGGTAGGAAGAAGAGTAATCAGTGACTACCATATAGACATAAATTTCAATAATTTTGAAGAAATAATGTCAATGATTTTTAATGAATAATTTGAAATGCATTACCATAATCATTATTTGACAATGCTGTGAGTAGAATATATTTGGTATTTCTGCTCCAAATTCCAATTCCAACAAGATAAGTGGTTTACAAAACATAGATTATTACTTATTACACTTCTGTTGTATCTGAATTTAAGATTAGAATAGATGTCAAGCAAACAAATATGTAATATATGAATTTTGTATCATTCAAGTGATTCCATTTAAGATTACTACCCAAATCATTTAACTAAGTTGTACTGAAAATATTTGATTGGTGTATTTACAATTCATTAATTTTATAATAACACCGCATTGATGCAAATTTTATAAATGTTTCTTTTAAAAATCTCTTAAAAGTATCCTATAATGATAAAGATACCTATCATAAGTAAACTATCAAGACATATATCAATGTAAGCCATATGTAGGAAGAACAAAAAAAAATACTAAATGCATTTTCCTAGGATTTTCAGGAGATGTGAATGAGATTTTCCCCATTTTTTAAATTAGTACATGAAAAATAATGTAAAACAGAACAAGCATTAATTCTATTGTATGTTAGTCACAGATTTTCAACACTTCATTCATGTATTTTTTGTTAACCAGATTAATAATTATTATACAAGTGTACAAAAATAATTATCAGGGTTTTAAAGCTATTTAATATCTCTTAACATTGACTTACAGTAATGAATCACAAATAAAATGAAAAGTAAGTCATACAGTTTTTATCTAAAAGTGTTCAATGTAAACACTTCTTTGTCACACCACTCACATCCAATTAATAGGAGTTTGTCCCATACTTTAACCATCATGTTGGAGTAATGGAGATGACAGCTATCTAATTCTCTGTCTCAAATCAGTAAGTACCAGAAGCATATCTACAAGAACATTTTTAGACCCTAAAGGAAATAAATCACATGAGTTCATATTGGATAACCCTGTCATTGGCCCATGCTGACCAATCCAGTAGTTGGGGAAAATTTAATTCAACCATTCCTGTACAGAATTATGCCAGTTAAGAAACGCATATCTTGTTACCAAATAAAATTCTTTGTCAATCTTGGGATTGAGGAAAGAGTGTTTGTACTCAGCATATCCAAATGAGCAACTTCTGTTGTACTTGCTGCAATGAAAAAGAATGGCCAATTAATTTTCCATCAGATCTTTTGCACAGAAAAAATTAATTTTGGGGAGTCCCCCTTCACATTGTAAGTTTATGGAAATTTTCTGATTCCTAGATATAAATGTTATGCGAGTTTTACTTTTCCACCAAGATGAAATATTGACTCATCACTAAACAATAAAATCAAGAAAGTTATCTTTATGCTACAACATCATTTTGATTGAGATGTTGGCATGCAAGCCGAAGTAGATAGGCTTCAATGCATGTAACAGCTGTAAGTATGGATGCATTTGTAAATGTTTCATAAAACATACTTACTGGCATTGCTAGTTTGCAGCTGACCATCCTAGCAGATTTCATATTTTCTTCTGATACCCGTGGTCATTCCCTATTCTTTCCTTTACACAGACATCGTCATTTCAAACTGATTATCTCATCAGCGAATATTATTGTTGCTTGGAGGATCACAATTAAACTTTCTATGAAATGTAAATTGAACTGTAACTTCAGCTATATGTAGCAGTCATATTTTGAAAAACTGCAAAACATAGAAGGTTTTTTTTGATCAGGAATCACCATGTTTGTTAGTGATACTGTCAGTAAGAAAAATAGGAAAGTCAATCTACAACAATGCATGCAACCAAAACTGTCTTGTAGTTTTTTAATTGTACCCATAAATCAACACTATTTTTCTCATCCAAGAGATTATAAATAGCACACCAATACAAATATACAAAAAATAAATATAAAAAATGTTTAAACTTTGTAATTAAAAAATTGGAAATATATTTCCTAAAGTCATATGTTGATGATATAAAAAGTCACCAGCTTTGACAGCCTTAGGCATATTTCATAGCATTGGTATCCTCATTGCATATGATTTTATGAAGGGAGTGTTATACAAAATAAATTGCCTCCATGTAGACCAGTTGTTATAGGTCACGATCAAATGATACAACACTATGTGGAGTTTCACAACATACTGTTCCCATCTGTTTCTACTTGACTGTAACAAATGATGCCACATTTTTTCTGAATAAAAATAAATATATACTATATGTCATAAAATATACTTCCATTGGCTAAAGTTTAATAATTTAAAATTATATTAATATTTTATATCCTTGAGAAATATTTATAAAATATACTCATTTTAGTAAAATATGTTATTAACATAATGGTTATCTAAGATTTGAATGGTGTTAGAAATCAACACTTTATAAAATAAAGTTTTGAAATCCTTTTGAAACATTTCTTTGTCTTAGAGTATACTTAGCGAAGGTTCGCAGTAGACAGCTAAAGAAATCTAATAATACTGTTACTGACTCGATAAATTAAGGGATTTATATAGCTATTCTTTATCCTAAAAATAAATGCAAGCATCATAATTGTAGTACTCAGGATGGCTTGACTTTGATGTCATGTTTTCCCAGATAAGAACATGATATCAAATTCCTAACTGTGGTTATTGCTGCTGCACTTTGTTAGCAGTTCAGATTTATGGTGATTGTGTGACAGTGTTATTACTAACTATGAAAGAGATCTCCCTCTATGAATCATGATACCTTGTCAATGGTGAGGGGGCTTGAGTGCTTAGTAATATATAGTAGCTGGACTGAAGGTGCAACCATATTGAGATGTATCTGTTGAGAGCCAGACTAAGGAATGATTCCTGAAAGAGGGCAGCAGCTCTTTCAGTAGTTAAGGGCGTAGGTCAGGAGGACTTAAATGGCCATATCAACATCACTCAATCTTCTGAGTACTGCACAGCTGAAAACAATGGAAAAGGAAAATGCAGCTGCTTTTTTTCCAAGAAAATGTAACTTTCTGCATTTTCATAGAACAAAGATGGAGGCGCCTTCTTTGGTAAAATATTCCGGAGGTAAATTAGTCCCTCATTTGGATCTCTGGGTGGGTGGGGACTACTAAGGAAGGGGTCACCAGAAAATTAAAAAATAACATTATACGAGTCGGAGCATGGAATGTTGGTAAAAAAACTTGGTAGGTTAGAAGATTTATAGAGGGAAGTGGATAGATTAAATGTAGATGTAATAGGAATTAGCGAGGTTTGGTGAGAAGAGGAAAACGACTTTTGGTCAGGTGATTTTAGAATAATTAACTGAGCTTCAAATAATGGGCAGGCAGGAGTAGGTTTCATAATGAACAAGAAGATAGGGAAGAGAGTAGAGTATTTAAAAATTCATAGCATCAGAATCATTGTAATAAGGATAAAATCAAAATCTAAGCCAACAACGATTCTTAACGTCTATATACCTAAAAATATCCAAGATGATTATGAGGTAGAGTGTGTATAGAAAGAAATTGACGAAGCAATTAAACACATAAAAGGGAATGAAACTTTGATAATAGTTGGAGATTGAAATGCAAGCATCAATAATGGCAGGGAAGGAAATATAGTGGGTGAAATATAGTGAGCTGGGCAAAAGGAATGAAAGAGGGGACTGACTTATAGAATTTTGCACTAAGTATAATTTAGTAATTGCTTACACTCAGTTTAAAAATCATAATAGAAGAATATACACATGGAAAAAGCCAGACGATACTGCAAGGTATCAGATAGATTATATCATGGTTATGCAGAGATTTAGAAATAAACTCGGCTGCAAAACTTACCCTGGAGCAGACATTGATAGTGACCATAATTTAGTGTTAATGAAATGTAGATTGGGGTTTAAAATCCTGAAGAAAAGGTGTCAGATGAATCTGTGGAATTTAGAGAAGCTTCAGGAAGAGGAGGTAAAGAAGATTTTGAGGAGAACATCACAAGAGGTCCGAGTAAAAAAGATAAGGTAGAAAATGTAGAAGAAGAATGGGAGAATGTTAAAAAGGAAATTATTAAATCAGCAGAAGCGAACTTAGGCGAAACAAAGAGAACTGGTCGAAAATCTTGGATGTCAGAGGATATATTGCAACTGATGGATGAACGTATAAAATATAAGAATGCTAGTGATGAAGAAAGTAAAAGGAACTATCAACAATTAAGAAATACTATAAACAGGAAGTGCAAACTAGCAAAAGAAGAGTGGATTAAAGAAAAGTGTTTAATTTCCAAAAGTGGAAAGAGAAATGAAATGAAAGAGAAACTGAGCATACAGGAAGGTTAACGAAAGTTTTGTGGTACATAAATTAAAATCTAATAATGTGTTAAACAAAGATGGTACACCAATTTATAATATGAAACAAAGATGGTACACCGATTTATAATATGAAAGGCAAAATCATTAGGTGGGTGGAATATATTGAATTGTTATACAGAGGAAATGAATTAAAAAATGGTGTTACAGAGGATGAAAGGGGAGAAACAATACTGAGATCTGAATTTAAGAGAGCATTAAAAGATTTGAATGGCAGAAAGTCTCCTGGAATAGACTAAATACCTGCAGAATTACTGCACAGTGCAGGTGAGGAAGTAATAGATAGATTGTACAAACTGGTGTGTAATATTTACGAAAAAGGGGAAGTTCTGTCAGACTTCAAAAAGAGTGTTATAGTCATAATACCAAAGAAAGCAGGAGCAGATAAATGTTAAGAATACAGAACAATTAGCTTAACTAGTCATGCCTCAACAATCTTAACTAGAATTCTGTAGAATGGAGAGGAGAGTGGAAGAAGTGTTAGAAGACCAATTTGGTTTCAGAAAAAGTATAGGGACAAGGGAAGCAATTTTACCGCTCAGATTAATAGTGGAAGGAAGATTAAAGAAAAAAAACCAACGTACTTGGCATTTATAGACTAGAAAAGGCATTTGATAACATAGACTGGAATAAAATGTTCAGCATTTTAAAAAAATTAGGGTTCAAATACAGAGATAGAAGAACAATTGCTAACATTTACAGGAACCAAACAGCAACAGTAATAATTGAAAAACATAAGAAAGAAGCCATAATAAAAAACGGAGTCTGACAAGGGTGTTCCCAATCCTCTTTACTTTTTAATCTTTACATAGAACTAGCAGTTAATGATGTTAAAAAACAATTTAGATTCAGAGTAACAGTGCAAAGTGAAAAGATAAGATGCTACGATTTGCTGATGGTGTAGTAATTCTAGCCGAGAGTAAAAAAAAAATATAGAAGAAACAATGAACAGCATGGATGAAGTCCTACGCAAGAACTACCACATGAAAATAAATAAAAGAACAAAACGAAAGTAATGAAATGTAGTAAATGAAGATGGTCCACTAAATGTAATAATAGGAAAAGAATAGATTATGGAGGTAGAAGAATTTTGTTATTTGGGAAGTAGAATTACTAAAGATGGACGAAGCAGTAGCTATATAAAATGCTGAATAGCACAGACAAACCGAGCCTTCAGTCAGAAATATAATTTTTTTTATATCAAAAATTAATTTAAATGGCAGGAAAACATTTTTGAAAGTATATGTTTGGAGTGTAGCTTTTTATGGAAGTGAAACTTTGACTATCGGAGTACCTAGAAGAAAAGATTAGAAGCTTTTGAAATGTGGTGCTGTAGGAAAATGTTAAAAATCAGATTGGTGGATAAAGTGACAAAAATAAAGAGGTGTTGTGCCAAATTGATGAAGAAAGAAGCATTTGGAAAAATATAGTTAAAAGAAGATACAGACTTATAGGCCACATATTAAGGCATCCTGGAATAGTTCCTTTGATAGTGGAGGGACAGGTAAATGGGGAAAATTGTGCTGGCAGGCAATGTATATATATATATATATATATATAAAACAAATTTTTAGGGATGTAAGATGTAGGGGATGTACCAATATGAAGCTACTAGCACTAGATAGGGAATCTTGGAGAGCTGCATCAAACCAGTCAAATTACGAAGACAAAAAAAAAATTAAGTGATAAGTCCATTAAAGTGTAATGCAAGTAGAAAAACGTTAGCTAAGAAACTATATAGGGACCTATGTAGCTACTACATAAAAACAACTTAAGTACCAAATATGTAAATATGAAACCAGAATTTTTGTATAGAAAGTACACATTTATTGTATGAAAATAATAGCAAATATTTTATTTGAAATATTATCCATCGCTAGCTATACATTTTTCCCATCTGTCTGACAATTTATGAATGCGACAAAAAAAAAAAAAAAAAAACTGTACCTCTCTTGAGGCAAACTAATCATTTCTTACATTTTTATAAAAAGTGAAGTGCTGCTCAGCAAGTCCGTGTCCCATCGATGCAAATAAATAGTTTCATACAGAGCCAAGTCTGTTGAGTATGCCGCATGCGAAAGTATATCCGAACTGAACACCTCAATCATTTCCTTGACCGGTTTTGCTGTATGTGATGATGCATTATCATGAAGCAAAATCACTTTGCCTTCTTTTATATTCTCGTCGTTTTTCACGCAATGCTTGGTTTAAATCAATTATTTGTTGTCAGTAGCATTCAGTATTAACGGTTTTGCCAGGTTTTAGCTGCTCCTAATAGATCACACCCTTCTGATCTCTCCTAACACAGAGCATTGTATATTCTTTTCATAGCGATTTGGCCTAGAAATGACTTTCTTTTGTACCTGGTGAGCAGCATTTTGCAAGTGGTTTCCATTTTTTGGCTGTCTTTTCATTCAGTTCATGTGGAACCTATTTTCCCATCTTCTGGATCTTTCCCATGTCTTCCAAACATATGGAGACGGCTTCTCATGTTACATTTAATTGATCCATAAGTTTTTGTTGTGTTTGAGTGTCATCCTTATCCAACAATGCTTGCAATTTGCTGTCTTCAAACTTTTTTGGTGATCTTCCACGTTCTTCATTTCTCACTTCAAAATCGCCACTTTTGAATTTTCTTTTTCTAAACCACTCAAAGCTTCGACAAGCAATCAGTGCGATTCTGCAGCAGTTTTCTTTAAATGGTAATAGAAAATCAATGCTGTCCGCAAATCGTAGTTTGTAGGTACAAAATTCGACATGTTCAACGTTAATTAAAATTATGCTGTTGTATAACTTTATTGTTGAGTTGAAAATCTTTGTCAGCTGTCAGAGAAAGAAAATGGCACCAGTGATTTGGTTTGACGGTAACTACATTGACAGCTAGGGCCATCTATGGGCAAATTCTGGTTTCTTATTTACACACCTGGTAGATACATTGTAGAAATTAAGATAAGATCTTTTTTAACAGAAATACATTAAAAATTTTTTTATTGTTCCTAGAGTCATACCATATTGAAATTGACAACTTGAAAATTTGGAATGAAATTAGGACCTATGAACTTCAATATCATTATCATTGAGATTAGAAAGACAATGTAAACCATTTTAAAGGAATTTTTGTTTGTTACATTTTAGTAACAAATATTCTTAAAAGAAAAAGTGCCATTCTTCATAGAAAAACATTTCAAAAAATTATAATTATATTATGCTACAAATAAAGTAGTAGCATACATATGTCTAAGATTTGTAAATATCTAAATTCTGTTTTTTTTTCTTTCAGGTTATTAAAAAGATACTGGAACTTGTTTATGACATTAAACCTGAGTTGCATAAAAACTACCGACCAAATTAACAGCACAATGTATAAAATGTATATAATTTTTTTATTGGTTGTTGAACAGTATTTTGTTTCATTTTTTCTTTTTATTACTACTTATAATATTTCACAAAGTCAACTGTACATTAGAATTGGTAAATTCTATCATACATTTACTATCTATCATACATTTATTAAGTAGTATTACCTTACAAAAGAAAAAAAATGATTGTACAGTAAGTTGCACTTCTACCTTTAAACATTGTAAATTACTTAAATCAGTAGATTTTCTTATGGATATTGTAATTTCTCCCACTAATTGACATTCCTTCCTTGATATTGCATTTTTTCAATGTTGTTGAAGTAAAATATAGATTATATAAATTAATATGTTTATTAATAAATTAATATATTATTGTTCATTTTAATTGTACACTGTAGTGAAGTGAATTTTAAATTATATATATTACAAATATATTAGATGTAAAAAATTAGCAGAGAATTTTTTTTTGTTGTCTATTAAAATAAAATTACCCACAATTTTCAGTACAGGCCACTACATTACAAGCAATCAGAATACCATGGCTCAGAGCTAAAAATGGATTTATTTTTATATATAGCCACCTAGTTTGCTCCATGATTTTTTAAACATTATCATTGAAATAGAAATTAGATGAAAATACTATTTTTAATTATTTAAAAAGTAACTGCTTGTTAACACAGTGCTTAGGTTAAAAAAAGAATCATTATAAATACAGCCAAAATATGTAGTAATGTATCACAGCTTTTTAAAAAACTTTAAATCAGTTAACAGGAAGCAATGTAGCTATTGATGCATGCTTAAATTTGGGAAATAGAAGAAGCAGCAGAATATTATTTATCTTAATAAAATTAATTTTCAATTATTGCTTTTCCTTGTTTATAATCTTCATGGTGTATTTTCAAACAGATATCTGTGGGTTATTTTTCAGAACAGATTCTACATGAATAAAAGTAATTGAAAACATAACTTTTAATTTTTTAGAGATAGATATTGTTATCTTGGTCATTGAAATAAAATTACTATGAAATTTTATTTCATTAAATATGTTGGCAAACATCTTTGTCCTTCAGGAAATAGACGAATCGCCTATTCCAATTTCAAACGAATGCTTCATTTTGCCATTAATGCTTCCTTGGTATTCTCGTCTCTTCAGTCTATAGGTTTTTATCAATACTTTCTTGGGTAACCTTTCATCTGGCATCCTCTCCAGTGCGCTAACCATCTTTGTTTATTCTCTAAAATTCTATCTTAAATATATTCAACTCCTGAATGTCATCATTTTAGAACCTATCTACTCTCATACAACTCTTTACTGATCTCAAAAACACCACATTTTTATGCTTGAATTCTGCTCTTGTGTTTCATACTAGGCACCCACATCTCTAGACCATAATATAACTGGTATGACCATCATTATATAAAATTTTAGTGTGGTGTCTTTCGTAGTCTGTTTTGTTACTGTTGGCCAGATTGTTCAACATAGTCACTGGAAATTGTTCAGTTTAAGGTCAGTATCCTGATCATCAACATCATATGTAATGCTACAACCCACGTAACAGAAATGACATACCTGTTCTATTAAACTGTCTTATATTACTATATGCATATGGATTGGTTGTTTCCCAAGAAAACCTTAGATTTGATCTTCTCTGCAGAAACCTTATGTTGTAGGCTAAACAAATTCGTTGTTATCTGTATATAGCTCTTTAAAAGCTCATATTTGTTCTGCTGTATAATAACTAGGTCATCAGTGAATAGCATTGTATTTAAGTTTACATTGTCTACAGTAATCCCTGGATTGACTTATATTCTGTCCATTTCTTTATTATATGTTTATTTAATGTCTGGTTATATAGTAACATAGTAGAGACATTGTGTCAACAGTACTTTTTTTTTTTAATTTCTTGATATTAGATTTTTAGTTTCAAGAGGCAGTATATTACAGTAATGCATAACAATAATATATTTATGATTCCTTCTGCCAACTTCTTCATATTTTTTCAATAATTGAATGGATTTATATCTCGTATTAGAGAAATTACAAGTGTTTATTTATTTAGTTTAGCACTATTTCACTGAATGATGACTCAAAGATTCTAAAAGTGGCAATTTGATTTTTAAGAATTACTATTTTGTTGTATATAGTTCTTGTTTTATTTGATTTTTATTTTATATACACATGATAGAGGTGTATCTTAAGTTCTCCCTAGGCTTTCATATCTCATTATACTTGTGAAAATAATAAAATATTACTTGTAAAAAGTTCATATAAACATACATCCTAAAACGCTTCATTTACGAGTTAAGTTAGTGAAAGATTTCACTCAGATGTCAGCTACCCCAGTGAAGTTAGATCATTTTATTTTTTTTCTGTGCGAAAAACACTTTGGCATTATCACCACTCTGAAAACTGGGATTGTACTGAAATTTTTAGGGTATTAATTAAGGGACAGAGTTAGTGATTTCTTATGGGTTTTTACCTGAAAATTGAATAAAATAGGTTCCAGTACCATATTTGCAGTAGTTTTTAAGAAATCAGGATTGAAAACCAATAAACTGTTTCACATAAAAAATAACTTTGTTAAATGCGTGGGTAATAAACACATGAAACTTTTAAACAATGCTTGTGAACTTAATACTGAACAAAATGTTGTAAGATAAGTTGAATAAAACACAGAAAAGTTAGAAAAATTTGAATTTTATTTAGAAACAGTACACTAGACCAAAGTTCATTGTATGAACCAGTTTGTAATAAGTGTTGAAAAATGAGCCCACCATTTTCAGCACATTTCTTGGCACACCTCTGTACTGCTTTTGTTGCTCTTTTTAATTCTTCAGGGTTGTCCTTAAGTTCCTCAGCTGCATCCATAATGCAGACAATTAACTCCTCACAATAATGTATTTTTGTTGTATATGCAATATTTTTTATCCATCCCCAGACACAGATATCTAAATGTGTTAGATCAAGTGATCTTGGTTGCCAGGATTGTAACCTCCATGACTGATCTATTTCTCAGGTAATTGATTTAAGTGAGTGGAAATGGCACAAGAGAAGTGGGAAGGTACACCATCATGCCGGAAGTATAGTTTGTGTCTCAGCTCCAGAGGAACGTGATCAAACAGCTATGGCAATTGTGAAGAATGTGCAACTAGACCTCAGCTTTTAAGCAGTCTGATAATGTGAACAGTCCAAACAGCTGATTGTGAAGAAGGCTGCACCATACATTGATGCTAAATTGGTGTTAAAAGTTGCCTTCCACAATTTCATGATGATTTACTTCTGCCTATGTATACTCATTGTGTAAGTTGTTGACACCATCTTGAATGAAATTTGCCTCGTCAGTAAACAAAACATACTTGTAGAGTTTTCAATTTGAAGCGGACCATCTCCTGGATGTAGATGTTGGCTGTTTATGTTAAGGATAAAACTTGTTCTGCTTAAATGTCCTCCAAACCATCGAATGCAAAACTCTGATCCACTTAGAAAGACATTGTGTATTCGAACGCTTGCCTTAATGCACCTTTCAGTATTCAAAACACATGCCACTGGTTCAATAATATTTCCAGATAATACTGTGATTAATAATTAATTAGTAATTAATAATTACTGTGATTAATTATATTTTTATTGTAGTAGAATTAGATACATTTTATAGTATTCAACTATTCACAGTTTAAATTACATTTTATAATATGATTGAAGTCCTTTTATATAAATTTATTTTAACATTTTATAAGTAAATTATTTTAATATATTTTAAGAACTTATTAGTTTTACATCTTAACTAAATTGTTTGCTATATAATATTTTATATTAGACTAAAAAAGCTTTTAATAATTACATAAAAAGAAGTATATATTAACAATAGATATAATATGTATTTCTTATTATAAAACAACTGTAGAACTAGATTAACATATATAATACAGGGTGTCCCATATAAACCGCAACCCAACCTTATATTTGTAGGTATTGAAATAATAAAAAGGCATGTGTAAATGTAAATGTAATTTTTATTATTACCATCCATTACCTTACATTTAGAGTAAATGTTGGAAGTGGCCGCCATCTTCTTGAATACAAGCTTCAATTCTTTTTACAGCGTTTCTTGCAAAGTTTTTAAAGTTTGTGGCTGGATATTTAATACAGCTTGTTCAATATTTACTTTCAAGTGTTCATGGTTTGTTGCTGTAGGCTTTTTCTTTGAGGTAACCCCATAGAAAAAAATCCGCCGCAGTCAAATCTGGAGATCTTGGTGGCCACAAGCCTTGACTGATAACACGATTACCAAAGAATTCTCAACGAAATCAGAAGTTGAACCTGCATAGTGCGATGTCGCACCGTCATGTAGCCAGCAGTATCTGTCATCCTCTTCCAAGAGTGCAATGAACTGAAATAAAATATCCTGATATCGTTCTGCATTAATGGTGTACTCGAAAAAAATAGGATCGATTATTTTCTTCCACGTATCGCGCACCACATGCCCAACTTCTGTGGATGTAATTGTTTTTCGTGATAAATGTGGGGATTTTCAGCACTCCAAATTCTACTGTTTTGGCTGTTTACGTAGTCATCCAAATGAAACCGTGCTTCATCTGTGAAAAATAACGAATCCATAACATTAATTCCCTCACGCAGAAATCGACGGAACCATTGACAATATTGTAGCCGTTTTTCTTTGTCGGGCTCAAGAAGTTGATGAACCGTTGGAATGTGATAAGGTCGTAATTGTAATTGTTTGGTCGCCCGATGAACAGTTGATTTAGACAAATTAATTTCAGCAGACAAACGTCTGATCGATTTATTTGGCGAGGCGAGTAATCGGTCTTTGATTTCAGTAACTGTATCTGTATTCAACACTGACGCTGATCTTTTGTGTTCCTTGTTATTAACAGAACTAGTCTCTAAATTTTGCAACTAACCTTAATACTGATGTTTTGTTAGGAGCTGGTTTATCTGGGTACTTATGGTGAAACAAATCTTGCACTGCAACCACTGATTTCTTACTGAAGTACGACTCAACAATGAAAACACATTCATCTAGCGAAAACACCATCTTGTCTCTAGCAATGCACTGAACGTTATGATTGCATTGTTGTTACTATCGGTAGTGTTCTACTGCGTCGCCGCGATGTTCAGATGTTGGACGAGTCCATTTCAGTAACGAGTAGGGGAGTAAGCTTGACTTTTGAAATTTCATGGATGAGTGATTGATGGGTTGCGTTTTATATGGGACACCCTGTATATCTTACGTAAGTAAGGAGAAAGAGTTATAAATGAGAACATGAGAGTGAACTTCATGTATGATGAGTGGACTGTGCTGAACTGCATTAATAACAGCATTGTGTGTGACAGATTGTTTGTAACTGGTACAAAAACCAGGTAGTCAATCTGCGATTCAGTAAATGTATTTCATATTCTACTGCAGCAGTTGTAGCACTGCAATTACACACCCAAAATGAATACCATATCATCATATTCCTCTGTTGTAAATAAGTATGACATTACTTCTATGGCAAACTGGTCATGTTTGAACTAAATTTCACAGAAAACCTTCATTAATAACAGCACCCGATATACTTAATGTACCTTACAGAATGATTTTAACAGTATATGGCGCATTGTTTATCAGCTGTTGTTTTATATTATTGCTAACTTTAAAATAAATTTTCAAATAATTTATTGAATTTCTGTCATTAATAAAATAATTATTATGTAAGTATTTTACAATTGTGAAATTTCCATTTATTTTTAATAGCAGTTTTTAGCAGTAAATTTTGTTTTTACAAATTTTTCACATCACCAAAACAAATTTGTTTTATTTTACATTAAATAAATACTTTTCTGATAAATGTGGTCATGTACTATTTCTAAATAAAATGAGAATTTTTCTAACTTTCCTTGTTTTGTTCAACTTATCCTTACACCATTCTGTTCAGAATTGAATTCTCTAAGTTTTTTTAGAAAATTTTATGTGTTATCCATTTAACAAAGTTATCGTAACACATAAAAACAGGGTTTTTACCCCAATTTATTAATTTTCACCCCAGATTTCTCAAAAACTACTGCAGATATGGTTATGGGACCTACTTTATTCTATTTCTCAGGTCAAACATCATAAGAAATCAGTAATTTTGCCCCTTAATTAGCATCCTAAAAATTTCAGTACGACTTCATTTCATTGATGTAGTTGAAATCCAAGTGAAATTTTTCACTAGCCGTAACTTGCAAACAAAGCATTTTAGGACATATATTTATGTGAAGTCTTTCCATTATTTTCACAAGTAGAATAGATTATGAAAAAAAATCCTTGTGAAACTTTGTGATATATTCTGTATATTAAAGAATGTAGAAGTTACATATAGTCACCATTGTTATATGAAATTAGTTATAATATAAAAATAAAATAAAAATCAACCTTACCAACAATTTATATTATGTCTCTAGTAGCTTTCATTTGACCATCCTCAAGAAAGAAATTTTTTTCCAATTTAAAACTAAAATTAAAATATAAAATTTACGTTTTTTAATTTTAATGTATTAAATTGTAAAAAATTTCTCTCCTGAAGATGATCGAATGACTGAAAGTACTAGAGACATAATGTAAATTGTTGGTAAGGTTGATTATTTTATTTTTATATTATAACTAATGTAGAAGATATGCTGCAATCCGGGCATACACCTTATCTCTTGACTATATTCATCACCTATATCTAATAATTCATCCTTGTAAGATAAGATAATACATTCTCTTAACTCTTTGGAGACCAAGATGTTTAAGATAATTATCTCTGCATTATATATACTGCAGGTATACCAAATTTAACCAACAGTAAAGTTAACAATTTTATAAACAATAAATTGTTTTATTGTGTTGTTTAATAAACAATATCGTTTTAACGATATTGTAAAATGATTGATCGTTTTAACTTCGGAAATTTTTAACCTATTCTGATGATTTTACCCTTAAAACAGCTAAATTTCAGTAAAGTACTGACCACACATAAAATCAATTTTTCATTATTAAATTCATTTTACAAAAGTTAATTATTTAAATAAAAAAAAGTCTATCTGAGCGTAATTTTTAAGTTAAAAATAATTTATTTATATCATCTGATAGTTTTATTTTGTACATAGTTAACCAAATTTCACTTCATTTGATTGGAAATTAAAATAAAAAACCAATTAAAAAAATTTAGTGTTTATTATGCATGTATACTTAAAAGTCAACCAACATGCTATTAAATAAACTATCAAAAGTAATGTGCGTTATATTTATTTTGTGCTACTCATAAATCCTGTAAAATTTCTTTTTGTTCCCAACACTTTACTTTGTACTAATGTATGACTTTTTGTATTACGGTATAATGGAAAATTTTGCTCTTACAACAAAAGTAACATATTTGCAAATATGGTTACTGATACAAATTGCACAGCACTCTTCTTTGCACCTAGAACAGGCTGGTCAATTACCTCAGCATTTCATGATTATTTGTCTCTCCTTAAACCAATCTTCTGCTATTGTATATACAATGGAAACTATAAATTGGTACTTAGGAAGAAGTTTAATGTTATTCAACAGTTTTCCTTGTGTATAACATAATCATTCAAAACCATTCTTGCAAAAGGGTTAAAAGCTAATTTTTTCTACTATTTTAGTGTCCTTCTTTCATCCAAGTAACAGTGCATCATGTCAAATGAATCTATCCCTCCCATATGCTTATTATAATTCATTATCATTCTTGGTTTTATCTGTGCAATATCTCTTGCATATCTTTACCTGTATTTTTTTTTTATTTGTTATATCTTTTATCTCTGAATTGAATGAAAGACATTTGACGAATTGCTTCTGTGATATTTTTTTTGCCTCTAGTCTATATTAACAAAATTACTTTTCATCCAATATACAGCTTCTTCTGACAGTACCAGTTATGAAGGTTTCTTTACTATATAACATTTTTATAAAAGGGATATTAGTAAAAAATTATCTTTAAAAACATGATACCTTTTTCTTACATAATTACAAAATGGTAATAATTTTTCAACTAGTATCCCAAATCCTTATATGTTATTTGTTCTTTGTCATTTTCATCACCCTTGTAGCAAAAAAAAACTCAATATTTGGACCCAAAGTTTTATGCCCCATCGATGATTAGGCATGTATTGCATTAGACTAGTGTGATTCTTTATACCAAAAAGGCTGTCATCAACAGAAAACTGCTAATAAAAAGTGTAATAAGATTTTTCAATAGAATTGAAAAAGATTGTTACAGTGGTCTATCTACTAAAGATTGGAATTTCTGGTAAGGGTCATAACCAGCAGTTATCTGTTGTCTACCATATAAAAGATACTAAGAAAAGACTCAATTTTTTTCCTCTAACTTTGGGAACCAAGGAGTGCTTTGAGAACTTGAATTTGTACACTAGTAGGTTTATATATCAGTACCATATTTACCAAAGCAATGGTGAAAGCCAACATTTCATTGGCAGTCACAGGTACCCATGAAAGATGACTGTGAAGTAAGATGTTAGGTCCTTAACATGCATTTATTTGTTGAGCATACCTGTTGCTTTCTTTCACAAACATATCTAATGAACTATTATCGAAATAGTCCACAGGTTTTGATGGAGGAGGACAATATTTTAGACCACGAATTTCCAAAAATTCAAAATCTTGGTCAAATTGATCCATGTGGATCAAATAAAACGGACAATTGATTGTGGTTAAACCTTCCAATTTATAATTTCATAGTTGCTTTCAAAACTATTATTGATTTCATTATCAGAAGTTGGTAAGAACACATCTGTTGATAGAAGCTAACCTCAGTATTGCATTCATTATGATTTTATCATAAAGTCTTGAAATAATGCTGAGATTCACAGTCCATCACGACAAAAAGAAGGATCTGCATTACTGTCATCGCCAGATACATTCAATCATTATAATTCATCATCACTTGATGAAAGAATAGAATCATCTTCAAATGATTCACCTTCATTTAGTTGCCAATCCAACTTGCTAATCAACATTTTATCACGTTCCATTATCACAAAAAACCAAATAAATACTGACTGGCTAAACAATAAAAAACACTAAACATATAGTTGATGTTAAATTAAAAGAAAGATAAACAAATCGAACAGACACATACTCTGTAAACAGTATGTCCAGAATGATGCACAACATTATGGAACAGATGACATGAAATTACTGCTGTATCCCATATCAATATTACACCATGTTTAAACAGAAATATTAATTAACTAAAAAAATTTTAAGAATTTTTAAGTATTTATATTTTCTACCCAGAATAAATTTAAACATTTTTTATACAATTTTACCAAAAAAAAATGGGTTATAACAGAGCAATGATACACTACCGGCTTGTCATTCTCACATATTTTTTTTTTATTGGCCATATATCGTTAATTGGTCTTCAAAGGATTAATAAGGATACTATAAGGTGTTTGGGGTAACCTCTTTTATTTGTGATATCCCATAGAAGTGATCTCTTGACCTTGACAAAAGCTTTCTCATCAATGAACACAAGGTGTATATAAATTGAACTCGCATCTCAATATTTTTAGAAGATTTATAAAATCCTAACTGTTCCTATGTTAGTGAGACATGCAAGATATAACATAGCCATTCATATGTAATTTTTCCATAAATCTTATGTGTTGTATTAAGCCAAACTATTTATATTTAAAGCTAAAAAGCTAACCTGTCACTTTTTTTAAAAAAGGGTTCCACTCCTCTGGAATTTTACAGCGCATCAAGACATATTAAACAAGTGTAATAGCCTAATGTTAAAAATGTGGTGCATATTTTATTAGTTCTGAATTTATTACATCAAGACCTGTTGCTTTTTGGTCACAGACGAAATGGTTTTTTCCAAATCATCAAATGTTATTGGATCTACACTTTTCTCTTCTTGTACCTCTCTGCAATTTAGTCAGCAAACATCAGATCATACCACAGATTTATATAATGTTCAATCACTGATTTTGTGGAATCAAATTCATGTGTACTGTTTCCCTTTCCTATTTACTCAGATGTTTCATTATTTTGTATGCAGTAGTTTAACATCTGTGCACATCATCTTCTGCATTATTAATAAACCTCTCCCTAATTGATCATGCACTTTACAAATGACAGTCTTAGCAAAATTCAATCTCTGCTTATAAAGTGCAAAAGATTCAAATGTTTTTGTTTGCAAATACAAAAAATATGCTGATTGCTTATCAACTAATGCTTGCTTTATCTCATCGTTCTATATTCTTAAACTTTTTTACATATATTCAGAACTTTCTTGCCAAGCATTTCATTAGCTAGTTGTCTTAATCTGGAGTAGTCTGCAGCAGCAGATTACTCCAATCTAATATAAATCACTAGTGGGAATTGATTTTGTGAATCAAGGTATGTATACTGGAAAGTTAAGGTATACTGGAAAAGATAGGGAATATCTCGTTTTCTTGGAGCAACTAGAGCTTATAAACTTCCTTCCTTTTTTCAAAATAAGAAGGGAAGTTCATTTTTTTAATTATTCTTATATTTTCTCCATCTTGCCCATAACTTAATTCTAGACATCACCTTATAGTGATCAATGTATGTATCGGGACCTCTGAATGCATGAGTGTCTTACTTAAGGTCATACATCAATTTAACAACCACATAGTCAATTAATAATCTAAGACCTCTTGCTGACTAGGTGAATCTCCTTGTCTTTTTTTCCTAAAAAATTTGTCACTATTGTTATAATTTTGTAACTATGGCATTGTGGCCGTTGTCATTAGCAAATTCCTTCAGTCTCACACCATTGTCATCTATGTGCTCCTCACCATAAATACCACCTACATCCAGAATTTGTTGCATTGAGATCACCAGCAATAACTATGTGATCTGTTTTGTTATATAAGTCCAGCTGTGTTAATATTAGTCAAAATAGCTCCATCTCTTCCCTCCTACCATCCTCTGTGGCCTACACACAGACTCCTTCTGTCACCCTTAAATCTAATCACAATAATTTGCCGATTAAAGAAAGTATGATTTAATTTTAATATTTCACTTGATCCACCAACATTGTAACATCATAGAGCCCTCACACTCTGTGGCACTCCACTTTACAACATCCTATAATTATCTAAATTTGTTGTTCTTTTTCAGCATCTTTTTTTATTTCAGTAATCTGTGCAATCTTAATTTTTTTACTTAACACAGTTGAATTTCTTCTCAGACTTAGTCCTTTCTCTATATTCCAAGTTCCGATTCAATAATTCCTTTATCCCAAAATTATGTTTATTTCATTCCATGGTTGTGGTAATGTTTAATCCTGCGGTGGAGCTGCCAACACAGTCTCCAAACTCCAGACATGGAGACCCACACCTTTGAGACTGTTGACCAGCTTTCAGCTGCAACCCTAGGCAGGGGCCCTTACTGGGTGGTGCTACAGTCCTAAGTCTAATGAACCCAGGTTTTTTTCAAGGTTGTTCTCCTCTTCCTTCATAACATCCTCCAAATATCTTTTCTTTAATTTTATGTGTAATGTTACTAATAAGACATATATATAATGTATCAGATTACGAAGAATATAAATATTCCTTGTAGTCAGGAAATTGGAACCATATTTTTGATAAGAATTAATATAGTGCTAACACTAGCTATGTAAGTATTTCACTATTAGCTGGGTTTTTTCTTTTCAGTCTAACTTATAGCATTACAGCCAATTTACTTGTGTGGCTAGTATTAATTTGCACTTGTAGATCCTCAACTTACCTGTAGTTAAATGAAAGGTATAATTTCTTTTAAACCACAAGATTATTTATACCAGATTATTTTGATCACTTATAGTAGCAGTAGTAATAAAATTAGAATTATATTAAAATGCATTAAACACACCAAATTACTTAATTCTACTTATGTAACCTAATTTTTTTTCAACAATTATGTAAGTTTTATACTTTTCTTTATTTCTAAGTTGCACTTATTTCATTACTAACAAATCAAATAAATGTTAATTTTTACATCACTGTAACTACATCAGTAGGGCCAATTTCTGGTTTTAGTTAACCTTGAAAAAATACCCAGAAACCCAGCTTTTTGCCTCTTAACTACAGTTCCTGTGATCTGATTCACTTGAAAATAAATAGGTTCTTCTACTATGTTTACACTATCTTACCAAGTTTCATAAAAATTGTGCCTAGTAGTACCAAAGAAAGCATAAAATATACTGCACATTTATAATTAAAATGACAACCTGCAAAATTACTATTTAAATTCTAAAGTTACATATTAAATTAAATATAACACCAAATAGGCTAGGATTAACAAAAAATTCTCACAATAATAAATATATAATGAACACAAAGAAATTTTTTGATAAATACTGAATTATAAAGAGTGTTTCTAAAATGGTGGGCTGGCTTTACTTTTTCAAATTCTATTTGTAAAAGTAAACAAAAAATATCGTTAGAAAAAATGGCAATTTCTCCTTTGTTCTCCCCCTGTTCGCCATTTTGTTATTTTTATATAAAACTTTATATTTAAAGTTCAGATAGAGGAATCACATTAATATTTGGTAAGCATCTTGGTAATAAAGTTTTAAAGTTATAAAAAAATCAGGACTTAAATACCTTTGCAAATTACAAAATGGCAGCCATGTTTATTTTTAAATCCATTATATCCCCATAAATATAAGTTTTTCAAAATGTATGTTTTTGCTAAATTATTAAGCCTTTTATTTTGAACAAAATGACATTTTTTTAAATCGGTTTGCAAATAGCCGAATTATGGCAGAAAATTGATGTAATTTTGTGTCTTGTTTTCATGTCTTCCACTTTACGTTCAATTCAATTAAATATTAATTGTTTAAAATGATACATTTTGATAAAACTTATATTTATGGAGATATAACTGATTTAAAAATAAACATGCCATTTTGTAATTTTTGAAGGTATAAGAAATGATTTTTTCTAATTTTTAAACTTTATTACCGAGACTTAGAACAAATATCAATGTGATTCCTCTATACAAACTTGAGATATAAATTTTTATATAAAAATAAAATGGCGGACAGTGGGAGAACAAAGGAGAAATTGACATTTTTCTAAGGATATTTTTTGTTTACAAGTAGAATCTGAAAAAGTATAGCCAGCCCACCATTTTAGAAACACAGTATTATACACATCTGCAGTTAGTAAAAACTTAGGTCTTTTTATTTTTAATTATGCATTTATTTTGTTTATAACTAATGTTGAAATTTATAAAAATGGGCTTAATGATTCTAAACAAAAAATTTAGTAAATTGATAAAAACAAAATATAATGATAACAATAAATCTAATTATATTTATAATAATAATATTAATAATTATAATAAATGTTTAGGTTGTTATAAAATACATCGAGATTTAGAAAAGAATGATGGCTATGAAGATTTACAGTTAAAGAAAGTACATATGAATTCAAGTTCATTTATTGATAATTGCATAGATTTCATAAATTTAACAAATGTTGTCCTTAATAGTGAAGAACAACAGTTGATTGTAGCCAATGCTTTCAAATTTAATCTAAGAGATAGTGATAAGAATAATACTATTAAAAATGTCCATGTGGATTCTGAAATAAATATTAATAAAGTAAATCTTGTAAAAAAAAATTAAACCCAAAGACTAATTTTAATAAAAAATTAATTCATAATTTGAAAAATAAATTAAGTAATAATAACTTTATTGTTTTAAAAACAGATAAAACCAATACACCAGTCATTATGCATTTGAATAATATCATAGTTTAATGAAAAAATACATAACAGAAAATAATATCAAAGAAATAAAGGATCCCCACCAAGAAATTTGTAATAACTAAATGTTTAATTACAAAATACCGTAATGTTTTTAATTACAACAATAAATTAACATATCACTCTGGATTATATAACCTTTTGAACAAAGTGCACCAATTTTAACAGGACTTCCAAAAATATATAAAACCAGTATCCCTAATCAATTTTACAACTGCTTCATCTTATATTGTCTCTAAAGTAATAAATGAGATACTTAGAATAAAAATGAATTTAGAATACAAAAAATGGATTTGCATTTATAAATAAACTGAAAGATTTAAAAATTGGAGATAATTAACTCATCTTCAAATAATGGGCAGGCAGGAGTAGGTTTCATAATGAACAAGAAGATAGGGAAGAGAGTAGAGTATTTCAAAACGCATAGCGATAGAATCATTGTAATAAGGATAAAATCAAAACCTAAACTGCCAACGATTGTTAACGTGTATATGCCTATAAGCGCCCATGATGATGATGAGGTAAAGTGTGTATACGAAGAGATTGATGAAGCAATTAATCACATAAAAGGTGATGAAAATTTAATAATAGTTGGAGATTGGAATGCAAGCATTGGAAAAGGCAAGGAAGGAAATATAGTGGGTGAATACGGGCTGGGCAAAAGGAATGAAAGAGGGGACCTACTTATAGAGTTTTGTACGAAGTATAATTTAGTAATTGCAAACACCCAATTTAAAAATCATAATAGAAGAATATACACCTGGAAAAAGCCAGGCGATACTGCAAGGTATCATGGTTAAGCAAAGATTTAGAAATCAACTCGTTGACTGCAAAACTTACCCTGGAGCAGACATTGATAGCGACCATAATTTGGTGATAATGAAATGTAGATTGGGGTTTAAAAAACTCCAGAAAAGGTGTCAGATGAATCGGTGGAATTTAGAGAAGCTTGAGGAAGAGGAGGTAAAGAAGATTTTTGAGGACATCGCAAGAGGTCTGAGTAAAAAAGATAAGGTAGAAAATGTAGAAGAAGAATGGGAGAATGTTAAAAAGGAAATTCTTAAATCAGCAGAAGCAAACTTAGGCGGAATAAAGAGAACTGGTAGAAAACCTTAGGTTTCAGACGATATATTGCAGCTGATGGATGAACGTAGAAAATATAAGAATGCTAGTGGTGAAGAAAGTAAAAGGAACTATCGGCAATTAAGATATGCTATAAACAGGAAGTGCAAACTGGCGAAAGAAGAGTGGATTAAAGAAAAGTGTTCAGAAGTGGAAAAAGAAATGAATATTGGTAAAATAGACGGAGCATACAGGAAAGTTAAGGAAAATTTTGGGGTACATAAATTAAAATCTAATGATGTGTTAAACAAAGGCTCCTGGAATAGACGGAATACCTGTAGAATTACTGCGCAGTGCAGGTGAGGAAGCGATTGATAGATTATACAAACTGGTGTGTAATATTTATGAAAAAGGGGAATTTCCGTCAGACTTCAAAAAAAGTGTTATAGTCATGATACCAAAGAAAGCAGGGGCAGATAAATGTGAAGAATACAGAACAATTAGTTTAACTAGTCATGCATCAAAAATCTTAACTAGAATTCTATACAGAAGAATTGAGAGGAGAGTGGAAGAAGTGTTAGGAGAAGACCAATTTGGTTTCAGGAAAAGTATAGGGACAAGGGAAGCAATTTTAGGCCTCAGATGAATAGTAGAAGGAAGATTAAAGAAAAACAAACCAACATACTTGGCGTTTATAGACCTAGAAAAGGCATTCAATAACGTAGACTGGAATAAAATGTTCAGCATTCTAAAAAAATTAGGGTTCAAATACAGAGATAGAAAAACAATTGCTAACATGTACAGGAACCAAACAGCAACAGTAATAATTGAAGAACATAAGAAAGGGAGTCCGACAAGGATGTTCCCTATCTCCGTTACTTTTTAATCTTTACATGGAACTAGCAGTTAATGATGTTAAAGAACAATTTAGATTCATAGTAACATTACAAGGTGAAAAGATAAAGATGCTAAGATTTGCTGATGATATAGTAATTCTAGCCAAGAGTAAAAAGGATTTAGAAGAAACAATGAACGGCATAGATGAAGTCCTACGCAAGAACTATCGCATGAAAATAAACAAGAACAAAACAAAAGTAATGAAATGTAGTAGAAATAACAAAGATGGACCACTGAATCTAAAAATAGGAGGAGAAAAGATTATGGAGGTAGAAGAATTTTGTTATTTGGGAAGTAGAATTACTAAAGATGGACGAAGCAGGAGCGATATAAAATGCCGAATAGCAGAAGCTAAACGAGCCTTCAGCAAGAAATATAATTTGTTTACATCAAAAATTAATTTAAATGTCAGGAAAAGATTTTTCAAAGTATATGTTTGGAGTGTCGCTTTATACGGAAGTGAAACTTGGACGATCGGAGTATCTGAAAAGAAAAGATTAGAAGCTTTTGAAATGTGGTGCTATAGGAGAATGTTAAAAATCAGATGGGTGGATAAAGTGACAAATGAAGAGGTATTGCGGCAAATAGATGAAGAAAGAAGCATTTGGAAAAATATAGTTAAAAGAAGAGACAAACTTATAGGCCACATAATATACATATAGCATCCTGGAATAGTCGCTTTAATATTGGAAGGACAGGTAGAAGGAAAAAATTGTGTAGGCAGGCCACGTTTGGAATATGTAAAACAAATTGTTAGGGATGTAGGATGTAGAGGGTATACTGAAATGAAACGACTAGCACTAGATAGAGAATCTTGGAGAGCTGCATCAATCCAGTCAAATGACTGAAGACAAAAAAAAAACTAGAATGGTTAGTTATGCTATTAGTAATATATACCCTAGCATAATCATAGAAAAAACTATTATCATAAAAAATAAATTAATGTATAACAAACACTGTATTTGTTGATAATATTATTACTATCATTAAAAATGTATGCCAACATAATTATTTTAAATTTTATGACAAATATTACACGCAGGAAAATACTTTACCAATGAGTTTTACTTTGTCAGCTATTATGGCCGAAATCTATCTACATGATTTCTAAAATAAAATTATTTTTGCCATTGTTCATACTCATAATATTTTACTATGGACTAGGTATGTTGATGATATTTTTGTAATATATAACCCTATAATAATTATTATCTTTAATCTATGATTATTAGATGAACATCTAATAATTTTGAAAAAATTAAATTTATACTATAATGGATTAAAATTTACTTTTGAATTTGGTATAAATAAGGTATAAAATAATTTTGTATTATTTAAGCGTACAGATCATTTCAAGTAAAACCCTCATTTTGATTATCATCAGATAGAGAAAAAAAAGAAATTTTGCTAATATCAGGCATTAATTTTGTAGAGTTTGTAAATTAATAAACATTCACGTTTTATGGTGAGGAGCATAAAAATTGATTTGAAAACGTGACAATATATGGTAGACTGAAGAAGTCATTTCAGCAAACAGCACAGTCTCAACAACTATGTAATACCTACTGCTTGTGTTCTATTCATGAATCCTTTACACCCATACATGTGTTAACCAGTATTTATGTTAATTAATTATATTATACAATAATAAATATATTATTACAATTATGTGTTGTATATGCATGACATAAAAAGGGGACCTACTTTTGCAAACCTGCCCTTTTGGTTTATAAAACAGTGATAACAAAAATAATGAAATTGTTAAGAAACATGGTTGTTTTTAACTGTTGTTTTCTTACTTAATTATTATTATTTGAATACTGATGTAGGCTTAATAGAATTAAATGTTTGTCTGTTCATGATAAAAGATGCTGTGCAATAGCAAATAATGTTATAATGCCCACCGACCTGGTCTAATGGTTAACTTGTCATCGCAAATTAGCTGATTTTTAAGTCAAGACTTCTAAGATTTAAATCCTAATAAAGCAATTTATACAGATCTGAATAATGGATCATAGATACCAGTGTTCTTTGTTGGCTGGGTTTCAATTAACCACACATCTCAGGAATGGTTGACCTGAGACTGTACAAGCCTATACTTCATTTACATTCATACATATCATCCTCTGAAGTAATAATAATACCTTCCGGAGGCTAAACAGAAAGAGAGAGAGAGATAATAATATTATAAGACTTTCAGATTGAGTTCTGTAAGTAATCATTACAAACTTTTTTTTATGATTTTAAATTAAGGGTCTTAACTTTATTCGGACTTCTATGAAAGAGTTCTCACAACTGGAATAAAATATTAAAAATAATGATGTGTAAGTAGTTACATGGTTTTTAAATTTCGGTGTTATAATAAATTATATAGTGTTTACTGATATGATTTTAATGGCTTTTTGTAACTGTTATTCTTTAAACAGTTAAGTCTTTGATAGAAATATTGTGAAGAGTTATAAAAATGAAAATAACACCATAGTAATAATAATATTTACTTTTGCAATAGTATTTATAATATTAACGAAGTATAAAGTAATCTGATAAAACTGTTTGAAAGGCAATATTGTACTATGCCTGCGGGTCGCTGGTTTGTACAGTAATGAACATACATCCAGTACAGCATGCTCAACTACTAGTTATGACTATACTTTTTTAATGATCGTTTCATATCATTCCCACTTCAGTTAAAAGCTTAATGTTAAATACTTTATTTTCAGAATACAGTCATTTTAATCAAATTGTTTCAAGGATTACAATATGTTTTTTCCCATAAAATATTCATTGAAACTAAAAATATGGTTGTCTCGTTAAAAATGCTCTGCGTGCTTTATCGGTCCAAGAGTTTTTTTAGTCTACAGCGGACACACATACGAACATTGCATTTTATATATGTAGAAGAAGAAAGTCTGTATATTTGTTTGTTTCGTAAATATCTCGACACCGGCGTCACGTAGTGGGTATAGTTTTTGCAATAATATTTCATTTCATGTAACTAATATACTCGTATATTCTGAATTTGAGCCAAATCGGATCATAAATGCAATTTTTCCAAATATCTCGACCGTCAGCACCACCTAGCGGGTCCAAACTAATTCAGAAACCTTCGCGGGCGTGCGCACAATTCACTAGTTTCATCGCAATCGTATGAATGGCATACGAACGCAAACGAGGCAAACATTCATTTTTATACATACATATGTCATATTAACATATCTTAATAGGACCACCTATTTGGGGCATTTTTGTTAAAACAGGAACATACTGGTATAATTGATATAAAATTATGTCGATTTAACCATCCAAGATGCCGCTTATAAAACCCACTAGCATGTTCATTTCTTTCTTTTACTTCTAAAACAAATATCACAATTTTATTAGTGATTTAAATTGCTTGACTGTTTGTGATGGAAGAAACTTCTCTCAACACAACTTTCTTGAATACGTGTTTGTTGTTTATTGGGTGTGATACTGCTGTTATCGCTTTTTCGGAATAATTTTTAATCATGGGTCTCTCATCGCGTTATCTGGCTCAAAAAAACCAATGGATCGAATTACTTTGCTTTCCTGCACGAATATGTCTAGCAATGACAAATTAAAACTTCTTGTTATTGGTAAAGTAGGTAAACCACAATGTTATAAGTGAGCTATGGAGAGTTGACCTATGTACTATTTTAATAAAAATACCTTGATGGGTCTAATTTTTCTATATTAGCCGAGTGCTTGGGACGAGTTACAGAAAAAAATCAAGAAAGATTTGCCTGTTTAGTGACAACTGTGCTGTCCATCCTAATGTATATTTATGAAAGATTCAAACTGAGTTTCTGCCACGGAATAGGAGTTTAATTCAACCGCTTGACATGGAGATAATAACAAATTTAAAATTTATTTACAGAAGCAAACTAATAAGTTACATTTTACAAGAAATTGAAGGAAATACGTGGACTTCCACAGCTACGGCTAAAGATATAACGTAGCTACGGCTACGGCACGTGTAAATTTTTTGCAGGCAATTCAGTTCGTAGCCGATAGTTGGGATGAAGTGAAAAGTTGCTTTGCCAAAAGTGGTTTAAAAGTCAATGCCGTCGAATATGACAATCGATGCTGATGAAAGTGATTACGTTTTTTTGCAGCACCAGGTTCAATATTCTGAAGAGTTTTCAAATATAGACGAAAAATTACAATGCTATGATGAGAATGAAACCGGTGATAAAGAAATAATTAAAAACATTACTGGTACTCAACAACTGGACGAGATTGAAGAAGATGAAGACGAACCCGATGTCAAACACGTATCTACACAAGATGCAAAAAAATTCATTGACGGACTTCAGCAGTATTTTATACAAGAAGGCAATGAAGGAAGCCCACTAGAAGAACTAAGAGTCTGTACGAAATTTGTAGAACGCCAAGCACTGAAAGGAAGACAAAATAAAAGAATTCTTTCAAAAAGTTTAAACAAGTAAGAAACACGAAAGTATTTTTTTAATTTTACTGTTCATAAATAGCAATCATTATTGTATTTGTACCTCTATTTTGTTTATCAATCGTTTTGTTTTTTTTTTTTTTAATTATGTAAAATTATAAAAACTATTCAGTAATTCATTGTACCATAACGGTAGTTCTTTTTAAATATAATAAGCCTGTTTTTATTATTACATTAGCTATGTAATGTAGAAGGATAGTAAATAATGTATTTTATTTTATTAGATATGTATTGTACGGTATTTACATTTTTATTATGTTGTAATTTATAATAAAATTCAGAACAGTTAATCGCTAATTCGAGTTTAATAATCGGATTACAACCGTATACCATATTTGTGCACAGCTCCTCATTTTTCGTTGATATCGCCATTTAGGCCCGGTCCCGAAGTGGTCAGATTATCCGGGATCTGCTGTATACACAGAGTGTTTCTAAAATGGTGGGTTGGCTATACTTTTTCGGATTCTACTTGTAAAACTATACAAAAAATATCCTTAGGAAAAATGGCGATTTCCAATTCGTTCTCCCACTGTTCGCCATTTTGTTATTTTTATATAAAAATGTATATCTTAAGTTCGAATAGACGAGTCACATTAATATTTGGTAAGCGTCTTGGTAATAAAGTTTTAAAATTAGAAAAAATATCAGGACATAAATACCTTCACAAATTACAAAATGGCGCCCATATTTATTTTTCAATCCGTTATATCTCTATAAATATTATTTTTATCAAAATTTATGTTATTGCTAAAATATTGTTGGCTACTTTGGAAGGTACGATGAGGATTCTTGATGCTCCAGATACGCTGGTTGTGATAGTTTTGAGCAGCATCCCTGTTGAAGAAAACTTCATCTTTACATTGTTAACATGATCAACAGTAATAGTCGCTGTGTAAAATTATTCAAAAGTGAAAAATTAATATCAATTGTTTTATTATTCATTAATATGAAATATTATTGTAAGAAAATCATAACTTAATTTGATACTAATTTACAATACTAGAATTAACAACAAGTAAAAATTAATATTTAATCGAATTCAACGTAAAGTGGAGGAGATGAAAAAATACAGAATTACATCAATTTTCTGCCATAACTCGGCTACTTACTTGTTAACCGATTTAAAAAAATAAAATGTCACTTTGTTCAAAATAAAAGGCTTAATATTTTAGTAAAAACATAAATTTTGATAAAATTAATATTTACGGAGATACAACGATTTGAAAAATAAATATGGCCGCCATTTTGTAATTTGCAAAGGTATTTAAGTCCTCATTTTTTTCTAATTTTAAAAATTTATTACCAAGACCCTTACCAAATAGTAATGTGACTCGTCAATCCGAACTTAAGATAGAAATTTTTATATAAAAATAACAAATTGGCGGAAAAGAGAACGAAGGAGAAATCGCCATTTTTCCTAAGGATATTTTTTGTTTAGTTTTACAAGTAGAATCCGAAAAAGTATAGCCAGCCCACCATTTTAGAAACATTGTAGATTACATGAAATATAAACCACAAAACCCAATAATTAGACAGATTGTAGCTACCATATTAATTTCCAATAGTAAATTTTCACAGGATCCTGCATCTACAGTCGGTACTGAATTCTATAACTACATTAAAACATATTCATTTTATAATTTGTCAAAATTGTTTTCTGTCTAAGAATTTAGACATTTATTATGAACGTATATGCAAATTCTAACTAATAATTGATAGGAGAAACAGAAAACAATTTCAACAACCTATAAAATGATATTTTTTAATTTATGCAAATTCTGTCTAGTGCTGGACAGCAGAATTTGCTTAAATGTTCATAATAAATTAAAAAAATTATAAAGTAAATATATTTTTATAGTTTTAGAATTCAGTACCAATTGAAGATGCAGAATCCTGTGAAAATTAATATGAATATAAATCAATATAGAAATTAATATGATAAGTTTAACTTATCTAATTACTGTGTTCTGATGGTTTATATATTAAATTTTGTTACACAGTGGTCAATGTGTTAATGAATTATTTGAATTTAAAAAAAAACCATATATATATATATATATATATATATATAAGTATTATTTTATTAGAAGAATCCTTTGTTATTTTATTATAAAGTAAATGGCACTTTTGTTTAAATGAAATTAAAATCAACTGAGATCTGGTGGTAATCATTAGAGCAAGACAGTCAATAATGAGCCATTTTCGTTTCTTCAATTAAGAAACAAATAACACTAAAAAGGAGTACGTTAACAAATGTTGAATGTTATACAAGAGAAATTAAACATTATTATTTAAAAATAATCTTAATAATGCTTTACTATAATTAATATCAGTATTTGTAAATGTAATTGCTCTGAAACTTATACTGAACATACATTTACAACAGGTACTCGGTGTCTACTATTTGAAGCATGTACACATCTGTTCATTGAATTTACATCTTTTCAAATATCCCTAGCCAATTTTAAATGGTTTCACGGGCATTAAAAATGCATTGTTGTAGTATTTCTTCATTATCAACATCTTAAACATTTTTTACATTAATGTATTCTGCGATCCAATAAATAAAAATCAATAGATCAGAAGAATGAGTTGGCCACCTCTTCCTATCAAATTTTTATCATATGTATTGTTCATAGCGCCTTTCATATAAGCTAAAATCTGGGGCTCCATCATGCATATAATGGATGAGATACATTTTCCAAGACATAAGGAAGAATGCTTAACAAATAAAAAATCGGTGTTACACATCACCATTAAATCTAGCAAGTAGAACATGAAAACCTATAAAACAAGTCACTTACATCCAGTCTGCCCATACTTAACTTTTAACTTACGCTGTTGTCTATTTTGTACTGTGCCATAAGGATTCTCATCTGTCCACTGATGTTAGTTGTGCAAATTAATTTTAAATTTCTTAACATGGTTCAGCCGATATATTTTAATAAAATAATTAAAAGTTAAAATACATATACAGTCATGACTGTTCGCATGTTAACAGTGTACTAAAGAGAATATAAAAATACTCCAATGGATTGAAATGCAATTAAAAGGAAAACCATATCATCAGGAATGATATTTTAGTCGATATGAATATTTCATTATGCTTGTATTTAGTACTTGTTTAAATAACTTATCTTCTTTAAGAAGTCTCTGTTCATTAATCAGATTTTTTTGGTTACTATATATGTGGAATTTCTCTAAATTACGTGTATTAAAATGATTGTAAGAAATACCTAAAATTTTTATAAATGTATTTGGATTGTAAGTATAACCATTACCTATAATATGTTTAGCAAAATTAGAACTTTCAGGTTTATTGCGTTTAATATTATCAATGTGTTCTTTTGCACGTATAGCAAATTTACGATCGGTCATACCGACATATATCAAATCACAATCCTCATAACCCATACTATATATCATCTGTTTGTTAAGGTTAGAATTATAACTGTTTATTGTCTTATTATAATTATTATTAATATATTTAATTAATTTATTATTTGTAGTCTAAGCAGGTGTTATATTAATTTTTTTATAACATTTTCAATTTTTTGACTATGTGGAGCGTATTCATTTTTTATGTTTATTTTTTTCAGTTTTATCTGATAATAATTTTATATTGTTTATCTTATTAAGTTTATTATTTATTCTAGTATATAATTTATTTATAGTATTAATATCGTAACCATTTGTAAGGGCAATTATTATTATAGTAAGGTTTAATTATTTCTATTTCATTGTTTAAAGAAACTTTATCATGTTTTAAATAATAATGTATGGCTACAAGATACAAGGCAGTAAGGAATGTATGGCTCTATAAAAGTGCATTAAAAACAGCCATCTTTAAAATATATTTCTACTCTTATTTTATTTTTCTGTTTCCATAGTTTTAGTTTTTATTTTATGTCGGGTTAGGATTGGTTTGATATAAGTATCTTCTAAAAATTGTAAATATATTTCTGACATAATTGCCGATAACGGTTCACCCATTGCTAAACCAAATGGTTGTTCGAAAAACTGATTATTAAAATTGAAAAAAAACACTTGCAACATAACTTATCACATCAATTAATTCATTTATATAATGTGTATTTAAATGTTTTTTAATGATTGTGAATATCTATTACGCATATGTAAAGATTATTACTCTATGCATATAGATATATTATTACAAATATACATTTCATTACTTTTGTTTTGTTCTTGTTTATTTTCATGCCATAGTTCTTGCATAGGACTTCATCTATGCCGTTCATTGTTTCTTCTAAATCGTTTTTACTCTCGGCTAGAATTACTATATCATCAGCAAATCGTAGCATCTTTATCTTTTCACCTTGTACTGTTTCTCCGAATCTAAATTGTTCTTTAACATCATTAACTGCTAGTTCCATTTAAGATTAAAAAGTAACGGAGATAGGGAACATCCTTGTCGGACTCCCTTTCTTATTACGGCTTCTTTCTTATGTTCTTCAATTGTTACTGTTGCTGTTTGGTTCCTGTACATGTTAGCAATTGTTATTCTATCTCTGTATTTGAACCCTAATTTTTTTAAAATGCTGAACATTTTATTCCAGTCTACATTATCGAATGCCTTTTCTAGGTCTATAAACGCCAAGTATGTTGGTTTGTTTTTCTTTAATCTTCCTTCTACTATTCATCTGAGGCCTAAAATTGCTTCCCTTGTCCCTATACTTTTCCTGAAACCAAATTGGTCTTCCCCTAACACTTCTTCCACTCTCCTCTCAATTCTTCTGTATAGAATTCTAGTTAAGATTTTTGATGCATGACTAATTGTTCTGTATTCTTCACATTTATCTGCCCCTGCTTTCTTTGGTATCATGACTATAACACTTTTTTTGAAGTCTGACGGAAATTCCCCTTTATCATAAATATTACACACCAGTTTGTATAATCTATCAATCGCTTCCTCACCTGCACTGCGCAGTAATTCTACAGGTATTCCGTCTATTCCAGGAGCCTTTCTGCCATTTAAATCTTTTAATGCTCTCTTAAATTCAGATCACAGTATTGTTTCTCCCATTTCATCCTCCTCAACTTCCTCTTCTTCCTCTATAACACCATTTTCTAATTCATTTCCTCCGTATAACTCTTCAATATATTCCACCCATCTATTGACTTTACCTTTCGTATTATATATTGGTGTACCATCTTTGTTTAACATATTATTAGATTTTAATTTATGTACCCCAAAATTTTCCTTAACTTTCCTGTATGCTCCGTCTATTTTACCAATGTTCATTTCTCTTTCCACTTCTGAACAGTTTTCTTTAATCCACTCTTCTTACGCCAGTTTGCACTTCCTGTTTATAGCATTTCTTAATTGCCGATAGTTCCTTTTACTTTCTTCATCACTAGCATTCTTATATTTTCTACGTTCATCCATCAGCTGCAATATATCGTCTGAAACCTAAGGTTTTCTACCAGTTCTCTTTATTCCGCCTAAGTTTGCTTCTGCTGATTTAAGAATTTCCTTTTTAACATTCTCCCATTCTTCTTCTACATTTTCTACCTTATCTTTTTTACTCAGACCTCTTGCGATGTCCTCCTCAAAAATCTTCTTTACCTCCTCTTCCTCAAGCTTCTCTAAATTCCACCGATTCATCTGACACCTTTTCTGGAGTTTTTTAAACCCCAATCTACATTTCATTATCACCAAATTATGGTCGCTATCAATGTCTGCTCCAGGGTAAGTTTTGCAGTCAACGAGTTGATTTCTAAATCTTTGCTTAACCATGATATAATCTATCTGATACCTTGCAGTATCGCCTGGCTTTTTCCAAGTGTATATTCTTCTATTATGATTTTTAAATTGGGTGTTGGCAATTACTAAATTATACTTCGTGCAAAACTCTATAAGTCGGTCCCCTCTTTCATTCCTTTTGCCCAGCCCGTATTCACCCACTATATTTCCTTCCTTGCCTTTTCCAATGCTTGCATTCCAATCTCAAACTATTATTAAATTTTCATCTCCTTTTACGTGTTTAATTGCTTCATCAATCTCTTCGTATACACACTCTACCTCATCATCATCATGGGCGCTTGTAGGCATATAAACGTTAACAATCGTTGTCGGTTTAGGTTTTGATTTTATCCTTATTACAATGATTCTATCGCTATGCGTTTTGAAATACTCCACTCTCCTCCCTATCTTCTTGTTCATTACGAAACCTACTCCTGCCTGCCCATTATTTGACGCTGAGTTAATTACTCTAAAATTACCTGTCCAAAAGTCGCCTTCCTCTTCCCACCGAACCTCACTAATTCCTACTGTATCCACCTTCATCCTACCCATTTCCCTTTTTAAATTTTCTAGCCTGCCAACCTTTTTCTAACATTCCACGCTCCGACTCGTAGAATGTTATTTTTTATTTTGTTTATTTATTTTTGTTTTGTTATATACTTTATTTTATCATATTTGATATCATTTTTATATACATTGGATATCATATTAAGTCCCTCTTTATCGAAATCAATTTGTGTCATGTTTGTAACATTATCTCTAAATTACAAGTAATATTTAAATTATTTATTTTATCTCGTTTTATATTATTAAACTTAGTATTATCACTTTTATTATATTTATCTTTTAATGTATTTATTTTAATTTTATTATATTTATGTTTTCATCGTGTCAGCAATTTTACAATCTATGATATTTATTATTTCATTTAATATAACATTGCCCAATTCATATATTAAGTCAGAATATGTTAAATGCATATAAAAATTGATCTTTTGTTTATTAATGTAAGTTTTTTATTTCATTATTAATCCAGATAATTTTAGCTTTATTTTTAATAATGATAGCTGATTTGCTTTGATTTTTAATAGGGATATTAATATAATTTGGTGTGATTATTTTTGTTTTGCAAATTTTGGTAAATTTTATATTAGCTATAATTTTATTCACTTTCAACTTTAAATAATATTTATAAACTATTTTTACCTGGTTACTACATGTGATAATAAATTTCTTGAACATGGTTCCAGATGACTGGATGACTCATGATTGTTAACATGCAAACAGTCATGACTATACATATTTTAAATATATATATATATATATATGTGTGTGTGTAATAATTGTATAATTAACAAGATAAAATGTTTTTAATTTTGACAGTCTTATGTTTAGTGATGTTTGTTTGTGTAAAATAACTTTCTTCTTAAAATTATTTCATGACTGAATGATCAGGATGTTCATTACTGGAATATTGAAAGTTATTGTTTACAATCAAAAAAGGTATTAGTGAACTAAGAAAGAGGCTCACAGATGACTCTGTTTTTCTGTTTTATGCAAACTGCTGCATACAGGTAAGAGAAAACAGTTTTATACATTCTTCACACTCATTAATACATTATACCCATCCCCTCATCACTAATTTATAGTTCACTGCAGAATATAACACATCTCTCAATTCCTTTACATTACATCCAAAGTTGATAACAAGTACAACTTATATGATTAGAAAACACACACCATAATCACTACACTTTTCAGCAATACATCTAATTACCCCGAACCGGATAAAAAAACACATAGCTTTTTTTACTACAATGCATGACCGATACATTTTTTCAGCTGTAGAAAATTACGAACTTGATACAATAAATTTAGATATTAATGCTGTTCACCCTTGCTTAAAACTTCATAAAAACTGTTTAAAAATAATTACAGTTATTTGACTTTGGATACTAGTGTTATTTGGTGGTTGGGTTTCAATTAACCACATGTCTCAGGGGTGGATGACCTGGAACTGTTCCAGACTACATGTTTACCAATAATTGCATTTGCCTATACACACACATCCAGACCTGGAAGTAGCTGGAAAACTTAGTGGATTATTTTAAACATGGATTAAATTTCAACTGAAAAGATAGTTGTAAGCTAAGTAAACTGGTAAATGTAGTACTAACATTATTTAAAGATGATCAAGTTGGCATTACTATAACAAAAGAATTCTTTTCAAAAATTATTATTAACTACTTTAGTGTGAATTAAATAATATTGATTAGATTTTCTGATGAATCATTGTCAACTAATGTTGACAAAGATTGTTATATATAATGGCTGTAAGAAATTTTAAAACTTTGATGATAAATGCTGTCCGGGAAAAAATCTGTTAAGAATAAGAAATTACACAAAATACTTCTGATAATGATTGTATTAAATTAAAAAAGTGCATTACAAATTATTTTATTGTAGTAAAACACAAAACAAAAAATTACAAAAGGAAGGAATAAATTTAAAGAATAACACTGAAATTATTATTTTCTTGTCCCATTATTGTATAATTCTTGGATTAGTAAAACTAAAAATTTTGTTAATGAAATATGAAGGTTTATAAAGGAAATAACATAAAATAATATATAAAAGTAAAACAAGAAACACTTAATTGGTATTAGAAAATGGGTTAATAAAGGATCCAATGACAGTAATATGTTCAAAAGTCAGGTTAACACAAGCACTGAAGGTTATTTCTCTTACCGTGAGGCTAAAAAGGAAGATTAAGTCAATTTTTCTAAAAGTTGTCAACTAAAGCTAATTAAATAATATGAAAAATTAACATAGTTATGCGTACGATACACATTCACATGCATACATAGTACATAGTACTATGTATTCACATACATGTATACATAGTTATGTATACATTCACATGCATTATTAAAACAATGGCATATGTTATGTTACTTAACCAAATTATAACAACTGTTTACAGAATGAAAATTTTCCTTCTCAACTAAAGATTACCGTCATCAAACTGCTATAATAAAGTGATATAAAAATCTACAGATTAATTGGTACAATTAATAAACTAAATAAAATTATTTATGTAAAATTTAAAAACTGTTTTAAAAGATTGATGGAAAAATTTTCTCAAAACACGTGGCTATATATTTATATTTTTTTATACACTTTTGAAACAAAGATTTACCACGTCAATATGAAACACTTCAAACAAATATTTCAAAAGAGAATAATGGAAAGTACATCAACAGTAAAAAAAAAAAACTGTTGACATATAATTATATTAAAACTTGTTATGTGGAAGGTTTTGGTGTTACACAACAATAAACAATTTCATGAAAATTTAGACCATCGTAACAGTCATAATTACACGATAGAGTTCTTCAATTGCTAGAGGTAAACAAAAAAGAAAAGAATAAAATAACATGAATACATTTTATTTAATAAGTACATACATGTTTATTTTAAGTCTACTGTTTATAATATTTACAGTAGGATACAATATACATTAAAATGAAATTAATACTGAAAACAACTTAATTAGAAAGTTTAAACATACTTCAATTTTTATCTTTCTTATAAAAAATTTGCATCAACTTAAACTTGAACAATTATTACATATTACCATAAAACAGGCAAATGATACTTCATTTTTGTAACTAATCAGATACCAGATTAAATGTACTCATACATGTGAAATTTAAAAAGCTAATTAACACTAAAATAAATAATTTATTTTGATTATATCTTATCTGACAATGTCCACCATTTAATATTCTCTTTGTAAAAGCAAATGATGGTCATTGTGAAATTGAATTGAGAATATCTCTAACCCAAATTTTTAAATGCAATTAATTTTTATACACAGTAACAAATTGAACATTAAATGCTTAACTCTGAAATACCTATTCTGGAACTTAATATCAGATTTACTAATTAAATTATTAAAACAATACATTTAAATAAAGTGTTTTTATTAAAAATCCCTTAATTTGTAATATTGTACAAATGAATTATGTTTTTTTTAATAAATTTCAATGTTATGTTAAATGTCATACAAGTAAATAATACTTCATTTACACTGCCATTCTTTTAAAAATCTAATTTTATTAGATTTACTAATAAAATTATTAAAACAATACATTTAAATAAAGTGTTTTTATTAAAAATCCCTTAATTTGTAATATTATACAAATGAATTATGTTTTTTTAAATAAATTTCAATGTTATGTTAAATGTCATACAAAAATAAATAATACTTCATTTACACTGCCATTCTTTCATTGTTTCAGAAAGTGTATAAGTAATAACTTTTATTAAATAGTATTATCTTTAAATGGAATTATTTCTTCATATGTATAAATTCTAGTAATGAAAATTTTGTAGACTTTATTCAAAACATAATAATCATAAATTGAAAATGTAGTATATAAATATGATATAAATATTTTAGAAGAATCCTTGTTGAAAAATAAAAATATATAGTTACATACTGTATTTATCCATATTTAAATCTTATTTACCCATTTGGTATTCATAATTTTCTTTATATTATAACAGTAAAATGTAATTTTTTTTTATTAGCTAAAGGTGAGATTTGAAATTCATCTTCTGGACAAATCCTCATGTATTATAACAAAACATTTTCATTGTTAATTGAGTAGCACATACTAATTTTTCCCTAAATAAAAATTGAGGCGAAAAATAAACTACTTTCTGTTTGCTGTTCCTTTTCTTGTTCCCTACTTCTTTTTGCATACTGTAACATAGCCTTACACATAAAAAAAAGATTTTTAATCCTGTTAATGATGAGTATTCAGATAACAAAATAACATTAAAAAATGCAATTTAAAAAAACAAATAACTCAAATAATTATTTATTATACAGTATGTCCTATTTTTTTTTGTTTTAATTTTTATTAATTTCATTATCATAATTATTTGGTCTAAAATAATTTATAAAAGGATATTCTTGGATATTACAGTTAATAAGTTCAGTAATATAAATGATCCCTGACAGGTCAGATTAAGCTTTTTTTTTATAATTAATGTGCAGAGAATATTGCAACAAATTATTTTCTTATCTTAATATGTAGAAAAATTTAGAGATAAATAAATATTGAATATGATAAATACTTACTAAGATCATCATTAGTAAGATTTTTCTTGGTAAAAATCTAAAAAAATGTTAGACAACAGATGTAGTGAAGAGAAAAAATAGTACCAAAACATAAGTTTTTAGATAAATATGAAAAAAAGACAATTTACTGTAGCTACATTATCTATTGAGATATCTCCTGATGGTTGTGTTTATGTGAATAAAAATCAGTTCAAATAAAAGAATTTAAATCACTTTTATCTAAAATAGTATAATGAAAATGTATATATCTGATTTAATGAACTTTGCCAATAGCTAATTTTTGTACTGTTATTCAGTTTTCTCAATCAAAAATTAATTACTTCAAAAATAAGCTAAAACGTGCAAAACTATTCAGTGCCTTCTCATATCACACATTTTAGGTAGCAGTAGAATAAAGTATCAGTAAAAGAAAAAAATGTACAGGCTACCATAATACAGAAAAACAAGGCACTGTAGAATACTTATGAGAATTAACCAATATTTATCATTTAGTACAGCTTCAAGTACAGAGACATATGTTCTGACAACTGTATGTTATTTTACAAATAATAATTATTCTACAAAAATTATTTTATATTTTCTCAAGCATAAATAATTTGTTCAACTTTTCTAACTGGTATAACTAATCAAAAATATTATTACTATGTGGAAACATTGTTCTGCTTTTGTTTCACAATAAAAGATTACTTATTCATTTCAAAAGATCATTTGTACAGTTTACTTACAAAATAAAGAAATCAGTTGCACTGTAAACAGGTTTTAACACTAAGGTAAAATAATACTGCATTTGTACATATAGGATTATGCTCATCAAATCATAACATTAAGATAACACATCCACTTATTTGTTACACCAAGTCTACAGATAAAAATGAACAAAAATTTTAAATTTGTAAAAAAAATCTGTAAAAATCAATGAAATTTAACTAAAAATAACTTTGCATACATGTGGTTTTTTATATTAATATATACACTAAGCATAGATAAACAATATAATAAATCTACTGTTATGTCAGGTAAAAATTATAGTATTATTAATAATGATAATCATTTACTAAGTAATACAATATTAAAAAGTACATACATACATAAATCATTAATTAATTAAATGGTGTATATTGTTTGACAATCGTCAAAATACGACTAGGGTACATTGAACACATACGCAAATGTACAAAATTTTTATAAGTCTATTTTTTTTTAAATAACTGTACATAATTAACACACATAAACATACACATATAATTGATTTATTTATAAATAGCAATGAATTTCTGAGTAAAATGCTGGATGCTAACTTCCACATCTTAATCTATACAAACACACATACACACACACACACACACACACAAAATAGCCACAACTAAAATAAAAATTACAATATCTTATCTCACAAAAAATTAATTTAAATGCAAAATAATTTTTTTTTATTAATTGTGTAATTCTACTCTTTTCCTCGTTTGGATTTAGATCGTCGCCTCTTTGTCCTCGGGTAAACTACACATGAACAACCGCTACGAATTTTAATATAATCAAGTGACCAAGTTGACCCTCCATTTGAAAATGATGTAAATTCATGGTTTCGTTGATGGCCATCAGCTGTTTGATCTGCTCCACGCACAATAGCATATGTGTATGAGAATTTTTGTTCACACCGAGACTGATTATGCAGATGTCTATCCATGAATCTGCATGGTTTACCTTCAACACCAACTCTACATGATAACTCAAAAAATCTGTAAAAGATAAAAAAAATTTTATTCATACATCATATCTGTCAATTTTTACTTAATAATTAGTTTATGGTACCATCTTTCAGTTACTTTTGTGCTGATACAATTATAAAATACAATTTATGTGAATCTTATGAATATTTTAAATAAAAATCTTGAAATTTTTATTTCAAGTAGATATTTTCAAATCTTACAAGAAGCTCTAAGATATATTTTTTCATGCTAATAAAAGTGTCAAAAAATGAGCTGACATTTTAATTTTTTAATATAACTCATTTTTTATTTGATAATATTTTTGCTTTATTAGAAAGTGGTGACATGGAGGTTATCTGTGATGCAAATCATTAGATAAATGAGTGCCCTATCCTTGGCTGTACATGTTCACTTTTTTGACAAAATTTTCTTAAACATGTTGACATAATTGCTGGGAAATCTCAGGAAGTGTTGAATTTCTTCTTTGGGGGTCCTCAATTGTTTTTAGTTTATTGATGTACACTTTATCCTTAAGATAACCTCAAAGAAAAAAATCCAATGGTGTCAAGTCACATGATCTTGGCAACCAATAAATCATCTTGCTCTGAGATAACATGACCATTAAATTTTTCTTGCAACAACTACATGATTTCAATAAGTGTGGCATGATGTTGCACCATCTTGTTGAAACCAAATGTCTTCCACATCCATATCATTAATTTTAGGCTATAAAATGTTTGAAATCATCTCACAACATCAAATTTCATTGACAGTAACAGCATCTTCATTTTAATTTGCAAAGGTCCAATCAATCCCACAGTCCAAAATCTGTACCAAACTGTGACCCATTGAGAATGCATAGAAAGTTTTTTAATCTTTTTTGGATTTTCTGATCCCAAATTCAACAATTTTGTTTATTGATAATACCAGAGGGGAAAAAATGTGCCTCATTGGTAAAGTGATGTTTTTTTAAAATTTGTTTGCAAAATTACTTTTGCAATTTCTACACGTTTTCAAGTGTGTACTTTTCCATAATTTAACCTCACTGTTTATTGATAACAGCTTATAAAAATCTCTACTAAGGTTTTACCATAAAAAAATGGCAGCAAATTTAAAATCAGTCTATTTTGGGATACTCTTTATTTATTTCTATTTTCTTTCTAACTGCCCCTTCTTTATGAAAGTAACAACTTACATTGTATCCTCATTACATGCCAGTAAAAATTGTAGTAGGCACTGGTTAAAAATTTCCTTTACTTTAGCAAATTTCTCATCAAATCTTGAAGTCCTATCAAATTTCTAATTTTTTATACATATTTTCAATACTGAATGTAATCATATCAAAACTCCATTAAAATATATGTTTTAACGATACATAACAAATAAAATTGTTTTTACTTTACATATACTTTGAGAGAAGTGAATAAAAATCAGTTATTACTTTTACTGGGTCTTTTTTCAGTAAATACTGAAGTTAAAGTGAATAAGAATAAGTAATTGTACAACATTTTAACTTCTGGTACTATTCTTTTTACTTAATCAGCAGTATTCACTGAAACTACACAAAATTACTGATTCTTCCCACTAAATACTTTAAAAAGAGTGAATAAAAGTTTTCAATTACTTAAAATCATCAGTAATTACTGTAGGTTTTTTCAGTAATCTAAGGCCCATACTGAAAACTTCTACTGAACAAGAGAGATGGTTGTTTTCATGAAAATATATAAACCAAAACTTTAGGGAGCATAAATCTATAAACCAAGATAAGTACAAGGAACTGGTTTGTTTTGACAAGGCATCTTTGGAATACTTAAGTAATTTTTTTGCAAGGAACTAATGAAACAAGAGGGTTTCCGTAAGTACCCAGCATAAAATGGAAATATTATTAAGATATTTGTCTGATCTGGGGTACCAAAATGGTGTTGCCGAAGATTTCAGAATTCACAGAACTACATTCAGTAAAATTAACGATGTTCTAGAAAAAGTTTCTGCCAAAGCTGCTGATGGATTAATTTTTCACAAATCGTAGATGAAATTACAGAAGCTAGAGAAAAATGGAGTAAGAAGTTCAAAATGCCTAGTGCAATCCGGGCAGTAAACTGCACTCATTTAGAGATTCAAAAACCAAAAGCTTGTGGTAATTCTTACACCAACAGAAAGAGTTATGCAAGCATTAACATACAGGTCACATGCAAGTTGGAGAAGAAAATAACAGGCATTTGAAGCTGAGTGGCCCAGAAGTACTCATGACAGTTGCATTTGGAGACGAAGTAGTGTGTGTATAGAAATATCCAAATTAAATGTCTGTCTGTTGGCAGATAGCGGGTATGTTGCAGCTCCTTGGCTTCTAACACCATTCAGCTGGCCATGGTCTATAAGAGAAACAACTTTAACAAACAGCATTCTAAAAAAAGGGTGACGGTGAAAAGAATGTTCAATCAAATGAATATTCGATTTCCAATATTAGCCAATTTAGAGTGAAACTTAAAAAAGTGCCGAAAGTAGATGTAGGAAAACCATTTATGATCAATTTAATGGAAATGAAGAGGGATGTCAAGAATGTGAGGATGAAGAGGAAGGAGCTATAGCTGAAAAATATGATACATCAAAATCAGAGATGTAGAACTCCAATAAAGAGGACAGGCAAAGGGAATTGAAGTTATATCTATTTTGCTACAAATAACTTAAAAATTATTCTAAATAATTTCATACAATTGTTGAACTTAACCAAGTAGTAGTAACTTTTGTTTGTCATGTATTTTTATGTAATTATTAATTAATTTTATGTAATATTAAAGTTTATGTAATAAAATACAAAAGTAATAATGAAGGATATCAATAAACACAAATTAAAAAAAATTGTTCAGTTCAACAGGCTGGTTAATCTGGTCGATCTAATCAATCTTATTATGGATTGACCACAATGGGTGGACTGTTCCACATCAACCAGGCGGTTGTTGGCCCTGTCATAATTTTAGTGATTTTTTTGTGTGTTCTTTTTTTTAATTTAGTTAAGCTATTAAGAGAAAACTTATTTATTTCTTTTATTAAGAATTTGTTTATTTTTTTGGATGGTTTTTTTAATTTCAGTAAAGTTATTTTAAGAGAAAAGTTATTTAATTTCTTTTATTTTAATACAGAACAGTAAAATACAGTAAGAAAAATTAATTCATGACAAGATAACCTGATAATTAAAAATTTACATCTCCTGTTTGGTGAGTGGAGTGGGTTATTATTTCTTTCCGATTTCTAATTTTGTTTTGTAAAAGCTGTAATTTTAATTCTTTGTGTTTCTTCTGAGTTCTGATCAAGTCCAGCTGCTCAAAAAAACCAGTCACTGTAAGTCAGTTCTGGATAAAGCAACCAATTCTTCAGTTTCATATCTATTTTTCTTCTGTTTTGGAACATTGTATAGTAACTTAATAAATTTGCTTGGACATGATTCTTCATCTGTCATACTTGATTCGTGACATTTTTGTTTTGTAACAATACCAATAGCAAGCGCACCTGGTATTTTATTTACAGTAGGGTTTTCATACTTTTACAGTATCTCAATTATTTTCCCATGTTTTTATATTTATACTTTTGTTACATGTTATCTTTTTATGTATTTTCTTTTTCATTTTAGTTTTTAGGTTATTTAAGCCTCTTTATTTTTTTTTATGAGAACAGTCTCTCCAACACTTTTTTCATAATCACTTTTTATACCATTTCAAGCCTTTCCTTTGTCTAGAACTACTTTCACCGATAACGAGCTGTTCAAAACAATCGTATTCTTCTTTAGCACATCAGCAAATATAGCTCTATTGCATTCTGCTTTTGATATTGATCCATTAAATTGTATTTCACTTTCGCTGTCACTAGTAGTAGTAAATATGTTACGTTGATACAGCAGTATGTCAATAAACGAACAAGTTTCAAGTTCAAGCACAAATTGTAGGAATAAACAACAAATGAGATAACATAAGAGACTTAATTGACAAATGTGTTGAAACAGGTACACAAGAATGAGTAATTTTATGTAAGTACTGAACATAATTCTATACAATATACAAAAATAATGATTCCTTTCAGTTATTACTTATCAGTAATAGTAAAATGTTATTCTTCTAACTCTTAAGTAATTATTATACTTAATCAGTATTTACTATAACTGACCAGCAATTACTGATTTTTTTCACTTCCCTCCTTTTCTATTTTTTTAAAATGACACTATAAATAACTATAAAGCATTTTATGCAAAAAAATTTAAGTTCTGTAAACAAGTTCAGGTCCTTCTATTTTGAAATCTCACCATATTTTATCTAGTATTTATAACTTAAACAAATATTACAGCCTAACTCAATTAACATATAAACAAAGAATGATTTCATCTAAGCCACTCAAACACAGCATTATTTGAATGGAAAATAATTTTTATCAGAACTGTGTTGCTTGATTTGTTTTCTTTACATTCATTTCTTCATTATAGATAAAATTTTCTTAATGAAATTATTAATTATCATACATTTTTACATAACTTCTTAAATGAACGGTTACCAAATTCAATTCATAACCCAGCTCCAGATTCCAGTTAAACATAAGTGGAATACAGAACTGGTTTACTAAACAAAAATTATTTAACTAATCAAAAATTAGCACTTCCAATTTATCCAAACCTATTTATAGACTGGCATTTTATGGAATAATAAAATTTAACAAAAAGCAAGAGACTGATAAAACGGATGAAAATTTTTCAATCTAAATCTAATTCAGTTTTCATATTACCACATTTTCATTTTGTACAGAAAGTTACAGGCAATATTTAGTTACTACTGAAACAGAAATAGGCTCCAACGGAAAATATTGACATCTTAGATATTAGAGGCAAATTTCTATAAGAGAAGTTCAACAGCATGACTTCTTGTTTTAGACTAAAATTAATATATGAACATGTAAAAAAAAAAAATTAAACTTGAAAAATGTTTGCTAAAACAGGAATACAATATCTAGATGTCCTTGATAATAGTTATAAATTTTGATGACAGTGAATCAGAGTGTATGGAACAAATTAAAGAAGACTTTCAAGGAATTGCCCTTCAACAAGAATGTGGTTTTGATAAATCAGATCACAGCATTATTTACAATGATTTTTTTCTTAATAAAATAAGTCAAAAAATCTGTTAAATAATATACGTAATAATATAAATTATTAATTATTTTATTATTAGATGATAAGTAAAATAAGTTATTCAATGTTGTATTAGTAACAAATAAATTCTTAGTGCTGGCAGCAATGACATACCAATACTCTGATTTTACTGTTAATTTAAGAAATAGTAATACTGTGCAAATCTTGCCTCTCAGTGTGCTAAGAGGCTAATTCATTGCACTATAGAGGTGCCGGTTTCATCAATAAAGGTACAATATTCAATATTATTAAATAGTTTATTTTCATATTATTATTTTATTCCTTATATTGGTATCTAAGTGTAGATATTTTACAATAATTCTGTCTGAATGTTCATATTAATTTTGTATTACATTATAGGTTTAAGTTCATTGTTTAAGCTGACATTATAAACTTAATGACAATTTGTTCTTGAGAAAGAAAGCAGCAGTCAAGAACTAATTTAGAAATGACAACTAGTTAAAAAGATAAACATGCTTTCATGATCAAACATACTGCCCACAAAAAATTGTATGATTTTTTAACTGTTTAATAACATGCATAATAACTGAACATATGCACAAGTAATAGTTACTAAAAAAATAATAATAGTAATAGTTATTGTAAGCACAACTACACAATAATTCTTGAATAACAATTTTTATATTAGTAAATATTTCAATAAGAGAATTTTAAATCCTAAATTGGATGTATGCTTAGAACAAATAATTCTTGCATGAGATCAATACTGAATCAACAGTGTGTAATTGTCAGATTGTCAAGTCTTGAGTAGAAAGGATAACCATCTGAATAAGTGTAAAATCAACATAAATTTGAGCTTGAATAAGTAACATTGAAATTAATAGTTCAGTAACGTAAAAAAGCCTTGAGATAAATGGTGTAAACAGCCTTGTAAACATACCTTCAAAATTTGTTACAGATGTATAAGTATTTATTATATAAACAAGTCGCTATCAAGGATAGTAAACTGTAAATACATTGTCTGGATTGATTTCTTATTTAGGGAGGTTGCAGTAAAGCTGGCCAACTTCCTAATAAGCAAATTGCTTGTTAAAGACCAGAAGATACAATGCACAATGGACTTCTCACATAGTAGATCTCGAAAAGAAGCCGAGATCCTTTGTACATGTCTAGATGAGTTCATTACATAAGTAAGTTGCTATTAGTAAGGGTATTAAACTGCAAATAAATATCTGGACAGATTTCTTATTTAGGCAAATTGCAGTGCAAAACTGGAAAGACTTCCCAATAAGCAATTACTTGAGAGACTAGAAGATTCAGTGCGTAGTGGACAATTATGAAATGCTTCTATTGTAGAATTGAATATCTATGATAGATACGTGAACTCAGATAAGAATTACATGTTAGAATATATACCATAGAAGTATAAAATAATTGTTTTAACCATTTATTCAATTCTTCAAAATTTGTAATAAGTATAGTGTTACGTTTTCACCCTCTCTTGCCATCAGGTGCTGAAACCTAGCGGTGGCTTGGGTGCCCACGCAAACTATGGTCATCAGACCATCATGCCACTCTACGTCACAAGCTGCTCCTCAAGCATTGTACGTAGCATCTTATAGCAGTCTACACTCATACCTGACCCAAGGCGGTCGCGTCCGGATGGACTCTCTCAATTCTTGTTTGGGTGAACATTACTTTAAGTTTCATTTAGCATATGTTTGCTATCTTTGGCATTAAATTATAAGTTACAAGTGTTATGTTACAAAATTATTTTAAACCGCTAAGACGGTGTACAATTAAAAAATCCTTCAGTAATCAACAAGGTGTTGTCTTCATTCATCACCTATGAACACATACAGTCCACCCTCGCTCTAAAATTTACTGCAACGCTGTTGAATAAGGGTGTCCGTCGACATCGCAACATATAGTTTGTTTATTGCCAAACAAATTATTCCATTTGTGGTTTTTAGATCTAGAATACATACTAGGTTGTTTGATCCCAAAAATGTTTTTGTTAACATGCCATTGTAAGGGAGCAGTGTTTTCGTCTAAAAACTGAATCTCCTTCACAGAAGTTTTCTTAGTAGTTTGCCATTTATTACGTTGTAACTAATGTAAGTAATGCTTCGACCAAATATTCCATATAGATAGTATAAATTTTTGAATTAATTGCCAATGTCCTAAGTGATTAACAGAAATTTTAGCAATATCAAAATTAGGAAATGTAGTCTGAGAAGATTCAGTAAGAAAGTGTCCACGAGTCAGTGTGTTTTGGATCCCTCGAATCAAAAGAAACAGTATACAGTTGGCATGAATTTGTGCAAATAAAAATAGAAAATTCCTCAAAATTAAGAACAGTCTGTCCTACGACATGATGAAGATGATATTTAATACTCTTTATCCTGCTTTCCCATAATCCACTGAATTGTGGTAATGAAGGAGAGCAATGACCAATCTATTCTTGTGAAATAATGAAGATCTGAATATTGTGTTAGAATTCCCTTAGTTAAATTTTGAAAAGAACTCAGGTAGAATACTATTTGCCATCTTAAAGTTTGTTCTATTACCAAAAAACATTTATTTTGGAATACCCCTTCATGAAACAAATTGTATGACTGCAGTGATGAAAGCCTCTGCAGTTAAACCTGAAACTAATTCTAAATGTATCGCATTAGTTGAAAGACAAATAAATAGACATATATAATAAGTCAGAAGGGTTTTTGATCACTGCCCACCATGACGAATTACCAATGGGCCACCTTAGTCAACAGCGCAACGAGAGAAGTGTTTAGGAGTGACTCTAACACCTGGCAATTGACCAGATTGTTAGTTTAACCTTTTAGCACTAAAGTGAAAACATATTTAAGAACTTTGAATGGACCGTATAATAACCTTCCGCTGATTGTCCAATATATTTCATGTAAAGAATTGTGAACTAACTGGATACCTCACATAGGAGACATGAATGTTCCCTTTTGATTATTAATGTCGTTAAGTGGGCACTAGAATGTAGAATGAGTTCATGTTTATCGTTATACTGTAACTTAGCATTCTGAATGTGACTACCTACACGAAGCCATTTGAGTCTATAAATGGATCATAAAAGAATAATTTACATTGTTTATTAATTGGTTGATCACTTTGTATGTCACTGATTCTAACCCAAAATAACTCAACTGTGAAAGTCATAGGAATATATTGACAGTACCATTTAATTCTTTAGTAGCTAATGTGCCAATTTTTCTTTCAGAGGAGTTTGTTTTAATATTAAGAATAGATCTATGCAATAACTGATTCAAATTAATTTAGAAAGTGAAAAAATGTTTTCAGCAGTGTTTTTAGTTAATGTAGCAGTAAACAAGAGTTGAATATCTTTATGTTTTTCAGAATCAAATCAGGTGATAGAATAAATTAAAAAAACAAGAAGTTATTGCTATTAGTATCAAGTATTAAGTGTTGACAAAACCAAGGAGGTCCATGGCACCATAGATTAAGTTTTTGTAGCCTTTCAGGAAAACAATCTCAAGACAGAATACAGGGAGGATTGTCAGATGAATTAATAAGATGTCATTTGGCATTAAAATTAAACTGCTGTATTTCTGAAACTTGACTGGCAATAAATACTTTCCACCTTGAGGATTCACTATGAATCCAATGAAGTGCTATCATAGAATCAGTGTACAAATGAATTTCATTTATAAGTGTATTTAAGGATATAATTACTTGATTAGCTAAACAGGTTAGTAGCAAACAAGCACATAATTCCAGTCTTGGTAGTGAAATCTGTTTGAGTGGCAATACTCTAGATTTTGAACAGAGAAGGTTGGATGAAACTTCTTCAATGGAATAAATAATTCTGGCATAAATACAACTAGCATAACTCTTTAGTTATACAGCAGAAAAGAAGTGATATAGTCTGAGTAACATTTTTCTTAACTGCTCATAGATAGAAAGTAATATTGTTAACTGAACTTAAGTGAGTATATAGTTCTCTCCATTGTGATAAACTATCAGATAAGATGTCATCCCAATGACACTTCATTTGCCACAATTGTTGCAAGAAGTGTTTACATAAGAATATTATCGGTCCAACCAAACCCAAAGGATCATAAATACCAGCAATAATAGACAGAACATTTTTCTTAGTTAAATTCATTATCTTTTCGTTTAGTAAATTGGAATGCCCATTTGTCTAACTACTATTCCATAATATACCTAATATGCATATGTTCTCATCTTTATTTAATAAAACGTTACAGTTATCATTTGATGAGGTTGTATTTGGAACATTAGGGTACCATTTGTGTAATGGGACTCCATATTGATTTATCAGGTAAGTTATTTCTGACTTTAATCTCTTTAATACATTTGAATTGTCACATCCTGTTGTAAGGTCATCAAAATAGAAGTCATTTAATATAATTTTATAGGCAAATGGAAATTGATCTTTGTTATCCTTTGCAATCTGAATAAGACATCTAACTATTTGTACAGTAAATCACAGTTCTCAACACATAGTGTCAGTGGAATCTTGCCATAAGATCCTTTGTAGATTACTGTCTTCATATTTAACTAAAATTTGTCTATATATTTTCTCTATGTAAAGTGTAATAACATAACTATTTTACCTGAATCTAAGGATTACCAAAAGGAGATTTTGCTGGAAAATAGAGCCAATGTAAACGTATAATTGAGAGACAATCTGTTTGAAAATTTAGCAGAACCATTAAAAACAACTCACAACTTATATGTTAAGCTTGATTCCTTAACTACCGGATAATGTGGTAAGTAAAATATGTTTGGTTCTGTAAGTTAAGTTCAGACATGTGACCTTCTTCTTCCTTTTTCCTGTTTAGCCTCCAGGAATCACCATCAGGTATTAGTTCAGAGAATCATATGCATGAGTGTAAGTGAAGGGTAGTCTTGTACAGTCTCAGGTCGACCATTTCTGAAATGTGTGGTTAATTGAAACCCAACCATCAAAGAACACTGATATCCACGATCTAGTATTCAAACCCATATAAAAGTAACTGCCTTTATTAGGATTTGAACGTTGGAACTCTCGACTTCAAAATCAGCTGATTTGCAACGACACATTCACGACTACACCAACCTGGTGGGTCAGACATGTGACCTAGTTTTAAATATTGTAACACCGACCAGTAGAGAGGACCTGAGTAACGGATTCCTGCCAATTAAGAAATTAGTAGAAAATATAATAATTGGATGAACCCAGAAAGGGGCTAAAAGAAACCCTTTTAGTAAAAGTAATGGGTCTGTTTAACAATTGTCTTTTGTAATATTGCCCACTGACACACCTAAACAGATGTTGTTCTGTGAAAAGAGTTACTGGACCCAGGTTTGGAATTTCATGGTAAAATGTGAGGGCAGATGATATTCTCATGCTTCGAGTTGGGTCTAGTCCTGCAAGTAAAGATAGGAGTATAAATATTCTGGGGAAGACCAGTTGACAATTAGTCTATGTGTGAGAAGTTATGAAGCAAGTTCTACAAGATGTGAGTCTGTGAGAGTGTTATGGTAGAGGAGTTATGCGAGCTCAACATGATGACATTACAAGTAATTCCAGTACACGAAAACAAGAAATGGTTCAGTAAGTTACTGGAAGACTATAAATGAGAGATAATGTACTAAACCTCATTCATAAACTGTTAGGGTAGTTTTATTTGTGAACAGCAAAGGTATTTGCAATAAAACAACTTTATACTTGTCTTATCTATTGTACTATTGTTGTTAATACAGTACTACCGTGGTAAAAAATGTTAAGACTAGCAGTGATCATGCTGATGTCTTTTGTCAATGGGACTGAATTCTATCTGTAATTATTTACCTACCTGTGAATAAATCCAAAATACAAAAAAATATAAAAATAAATACAAAATTCTATTTTGTATGTAATCACTGTCTGTTGTTATTATTATTGTGGTTGTGATAACTATGACTATTATTTGTTTTTATCAACATTTATTATTATTATTGTTTGCTATTGTCATTATTATTATTGATTTATCTTGTTTCAGAGTCATACTTTCAAGTAAAAAATGCTGAAGTCAGCTTGTTTAGCTAGTTGGTAACAGGTAGTTACCAGCCAGTATGTAACATAATCTTGTTTATTGTATTATTGGATATTGATAATTTATTCAGTTTTATGCGATTAAGATAAAACTGAGCACCAAATAAAATATCAATTTTGCACTAGTGTTGAAATTTGGTTTGGCCAAAAATAAATTCTTAGCAGGTTAAAATGGTTTATGTCAAAGAAGTCAAATGGTAGGTTATCAGTTAGGATGTAATTCAGATATATTATGTTAGATTGTGTTGTCATATTTCTGAGACAATTCTTGTAAGTATCTTAATTTAATCTTTAGTAAATATTTATGATTTATTTCTAGATCAAAACTGTCGACAAATGTTTGTATTCTAGTTATAGACGGTTTTATTACCTTACACTTCCTTTTTGTGCCTGTAAGAGTAAAGGTGTATATCTATTGAATCGGTAGTCATGTTTATAATAATAAACAATATTAGTTGCATTTACAGGTATTCAATAAACAAGCGTGAGAAGATAAGATTAAATTTATAGTTATGTGTAGATGTGACGTTCACAAATAAACAATCAACTTAATTCCACTTCATGGTCGAATATGTTGAATATTTCCTCAATCATTATCAACGATTGAGGAAATAACGATTGTGCTCAGAGGACTAAATTCAATGTGGGATTCTTAATTCTCAGTGTATTGAGAGACTAATTCATCACACCATAGAGGTGCCGGTTTCATCAATAATAGTACAATAATCAATATTATTAAGTAATGTTTAATTTCGTATTATTAGTTTATCGTTTATACCAGTATCTAAGAGTAGATATTTTTCAATAATATTGTCTAAATGTTCAGGTTTACATTATATTATATTACAGGTTTATATTACAGTTTTAGGATTAAATTATTAACTGAACAATTTGTTCTTGAGAAAGATTGTAACAGTCAAGAAGAAGAACTAATTTACAAATGACAACCAGCTAAAAAGATAATAAATGATACACATACTTCCATGATTGAACAAGTACTGTAGTGTGTTTAGTTCTAATGAGTAAAAGTGTAGGAATATAATTGCTTATGAATATATTACCGGTTTCTTTCTTCGATCATCTCACCTAACTCCATTTCTGTTAGTTATTTCAATCTTTGTAAAGATCAAATTACCAAATCTAAAATTAATTTTTGTTTTATTAAAGTAATTTACAAAATATTTAAATATTTTTAAGTATTTTTAAGTATATTATCATAGGATAATATACCTTACTGAGATACAATTAACACAACATTAATTTTACAAGAACAATGAGGATACGTAGTGCAATACAAATGAGTTCCCATGCATAGTGCAACGTTTGGTTCCAACTAGGTGTCACATAAGGCAGCGTTTCTCAAACTTTCAGTATTTCCGACCCAATTTTCAATCATGTCCCCCTCTAATACAATTACAATGTAAACAGTAATAATGTATTTTGAAGCTAAAGCTACACTACGACCTTAATTACAAACCTTATAAATTACCAAGAATAAATAAATTTAGTGATATTTGGCAACACTGCTCCGCTGCATTGACAAAACCAGAATCAATGCCTCTCTACTGCTCTCTCTCTTATGTTAACCATATCGAACATTCTTGCATCTTGTGAGAAGTTTCAATTTGTCTTCAACATTCTGGAACATCTGTGCAACCGTCTGCACAAATGTGTATAAATGCTGCATCTCATTCGATTCCAGCCAGTCTCAGTCGATTCGATTCTTCTATCACTATCAAATCAATCGTGAATGTGTATGTTGTAATTTGTGTGTTAATTGCAATTCACAGTATTACATATTCATGGCAATAGATTTTTACAGAATCATGGATATATTTTTAAGTGTCATAAACAAGCATCAGACGACAGTGAAGCGTCAATTAGTGCATAGATGAACATGATTCAGAAAATAAAATCAAGAAAATATTCTCAAGAATACTTAAATTTTGTGTTTTACAGTACTGATGTAAATGAGGAAGAAAAGCCCCTATGTGTCATTAGCTCAAAAATTTAGCAGCAGACAGTTTGAAACCTAACTTAAACGACATTTGGAAAAACTTCGAGTATATTAACAAACCCTGAGAATTCTTCGAATTAAAATTAATCATATAAACAGCAATCATCATTTTTAAAAAAAACTTTGTGAATGAAAATGCTTACTTGCATCTTACAATGTTTCATATAAAATGGCCAGATGTAAAAATCCTTACACCATTGGTGTAGAGCTTATTGCAACTGCAATTGAGATGGTAGAAACTATGTTTGGAGATAATTCTGGCAAACAATTGCACTTCATACCTCTATCAAATGATACTGTTGCCCGTCAAATTGGTGATATAAGATATAAGATGTACAGCATCAGCTTTTCGGGAAGTTGCTTAACAAATTGTTTTCAATTCAGCTTGATAAGGCAACAGATAGCAATATTTCATTGCCTATCTGATGAAATATCAGATAGGCAATCTGATACTCATTTCATTGCCTATGTTCAATTTTTGATGAGATGTCAGCAATAGAACTACTTTTCTGCAAACGAATAGAACTCAAAGCAATAGCAGTTGCACTATTTGCTATCTTAAATGATTTTATAATAAAGGCGTACATAGAGTGGAAAAATTGCATTGGAATATTCACCGATGGTGCTCATCCAATGTCTGGAAGATTCCAAAGTGTACAAATATTTGTGAAACAAAAATCTCCATAGTGTGTCTAGACACATTGCATGATCACAGAGAAGCTCTGGCTTCCAAAGAAACGAGTCCTGGTTTGAATATTGTGCTAACAGCTGTAACTGTAGTAAACTATACAAAAATGAGGTCCCTAAAATCAAGAATCTTTTCTGCAATTTGTAAAGACATGGATGCGGTACATTCAGCATTACTATTTAATTGCGAGGCAAGATGGTTGTCACATGAGAAATTTTTACAATGTGTTTATGAATTTAGAGATGAAATCACCATTTTTTCTAAACGAGGAAAACTGACCAGAAGCTGAGAAGTTTTGAGATGTTTTATTTGTGAAGAAATTGAGCTACTTGGTCAACATATTCAAGAAATTAAATACCTTGAATCTTTAACTCCAAGGAGAAAATACACATATGTTGGATATGAGTGATAATGTTAATGCTTTTTATGGAAAATTGCAATTGCGGAGCAGAAATTTAAAGCAAAAAACCTGCAAATATCGATGAATCTGTTAAAACTTACAAGAGTGAAGAACAACATGTGAAAGTTGCTTTTGTAACCATTGAAAATCGTTTAGCCATGCTGGCAAAGAATTTAAAAAAGTATTTTCTTGCTGACGACAACTTGGTAGCAAGTTACAAGTGGGTTAGGGATCCATTTCAAAATACTCCCGAAGAAAAAAATCTTCATAGACGTCACTTCATGGTGAAATCAAAACAATTTAGTAATATATCACTCTGTGAATTTTGGGCAGGGTGGATGATGAATTTTCTGCACAGTAAACAAGAGCACTTTGTATACTATCACCATTTTCAACATCCTAACTTTGCGAAACCACATTTTCGTGGTGGCTGCTTTGAAGACAAAATATAGATCTCAGCTAAATATAGAAATGCTATATCTATTTCTAATATTAATTCTTCCTTCAAAAAACTTTGCTCTGTAAGACAGGCCCAAGGGAGTAACTAATAATAATTAAACTTGTTTTTACTTTAGTACTGATAAGTTAATTATTAAAAATACATTGTGCAGTACTGACACAATCCTATTTATAAGGTATTATATCAATGAAAATGTGTAGTTTATTATTTATGTCAGAATGTATTTTGTTTTTCTTTCCTTTCAATAAATTAATAAACTTTTTTAATAATATTCTCTTTTCAATATGCTCGTGCCCCCCAATTAGTGTTATCACACCCCTTGGGGAGACGGACCCCACATGTTGAGAAACACTGACATAAGGCATGACAGCTTCGCTACTTGTTTCAGAAAGCACCAGAGACAAAAGTTTGATGTGTCACTGCTCCTGGTGTGGAGAATTTATTCAACACAATACAGAATACTGTATTCTACTTTTATATAATTGTTTGTCACTGTAAATAAAATCTCTATAATAAAAAAAATTATCAGGTAGATTATTTTAACAAGTTCTTTAACATACACTTATACAACAAAAATATAGAAATTAACCACAAAGATCTGACCCCACCTTGGCCTTCATAGCTTCAATGTCGGCTGATGACAAAAGCCAGAATACCACATTTGGTTCAAAGAAGATTTGGGAGCTAGAATTAAAACATAAGACAGCAGGGCTCTGTCTGCCCAATTGACTTAAGTGACAAAGGCATCACTGGCTGGCTCCCCGCATCCAATCCTAAAACTGGATGCTTTGCTATAATAGCATTCTATTGTGCACTAACAGTTTCCTGTAGACATATTTATTTCACACATTGATCAAAAGCTCTCATACAATAAATCTACATATTTTCTAAATTTAAATCTCTGCACAGGTTAAAAAACCAACTGTCTCTATTCAAAAACTAAACAGTATCAGCTACAACTGTACTTCCTCTACAGACAGCAGATCCTCTTCCAAGCCAATTACAAGTATACATATAGAAAAAAGAAATTCTAGAAACAAACAGTGCCAAGCTAATTTAAGGAATATCTGAAATAACAATTATAATCTTGAGAAACACAATTTTGTAATCATAGATCATATTTTGGACATTTTTTCTAAGGCAGTGACATCTGTAAAACTGATTAATATCTATTAAAAATAAGTACTTTCCGAGAATTCAAGCAGAAAGTTCAGTTATCATCTGAATATATTACGTGAAAGTTTTACTCATGAACTAGAAATAATAAAAAAATTCAATCCACTAATCTATCAATGTACTTTATGTATACATGAATGAGCAAATTCTAAAACCATTAATGTATCTATCTGATGGAGTAAGCTAATGATGCCTACCTTTGTCGACTGTTTGGTACACTATATAGGTTGACTAGCAATCCATCCCTATTGATGCCTCCCTCTGGTTCTATCATCTCAAGTATTGAAGGACAGCAGTCGACTGAAAGACCTTCTTCACCACCTTCCTTCCTTAATAACATTTGTGACTCCCTGTGGTTGAGCCATCGACTACTAGCTTCTGTAGACACTTCTTCACTCTCTGGCAGCCTGCAAAAATAATAAAATGTACTAAGAATATGATAAATAAACATAATAATAGAAAATTGTCATGACAAAAAGAATAGCAGTGATATAAGTGCAGATTAATGTAGTTTGTAAAAGTTAAATGTATTTGTACCTCTATCTAATATACCTATGATTTATTTATTTAGACTTATAATAAAAATAAGCACAAACCTTTGGAGTAATTATAATATTCATCATTGCAGAACCACATAAATTTCTAATTAAATAAACATTAATTCAACATCCAAGTGGAATACATTAAGGATAAAAGTCAATTTTTAATATTTTAGTTAATATTGCATCATCATAGTGTTCTGTTCTAGAATATTTAAAAAACATTTGTTCTATTCGTCTTATCCCTGGTTAAGCATTTTATTACAGTCAGCATGTAGTTAACTTTCACCATATTCTTATACCACAATTACTTTGGTAATATTTTTCATAATATAGTTTTTCTAAGACAGTAATCTGAACAATCTATTTCTATTTTAATAAATTTCACAAGCAGTTTTAATGAACCAATGTATTAAACTCTTGTCTATTATATTAACTACTTATTGATCAGTTACTTTTAACATCCAGTCCTGTGCCACTATAGCTGGGCATGCCTAGTTTTGAAAAGGTCAGGTCCCATTGCTTTATACTAGAATAGTCGCTGTAACTAGACTTTACTTTATCGAGCTGGAGCTAACTTTTATTAAATGGACTTTAGGTAAAGCAAGAATCACGTGAGATTTTTATATTATGCACTCATCTGGACTCAACTTCCCTTTTTTAACTCAATGCATTTTATAATCACTAAGAGTACTTTTGAAGCAAATTTTGTGATTAGATTGTATAAATTAATGACAAATGATAAGAGGTATACTGGGTACCAGGTATAGTTAAAATCTCAACATCATAAATTAAGAAGGTATATGGGACAAAAGCCTTTGTCAGGTTGCCAATTTTAGAAATTTATTTTAAAAATATTTTCAAGAAAATTAACAATTTTTAACAAAATTTTAATTGGAATTTCATATATGTGAAAATTTTTTTCGACGCAATAGGAGGTTCGTGATAAATCCAGTTTCACCAAATATGCTACAGTCTGACTAAAATAAAGAAGACACCTTTGAACTGTTTTAAATGGTCACAATTACCAAAGTGATGGTATGACAAAATTTTATGAGGGTGATTAAAGCCCATGTTTAAAAATAAATATCAACTATATATTTTATAGATCTCTTTTGAAATTACAGAGCTCAAATACTCCAAAACTGTAAAAGAGTGTAAAATCCATGTTTGCTGATTAAACTAGTTCATAATAAAATAACATAAAACAGAATATGGTTTAATTAGGTACATGGTTTTTTGTCTATTAATAAATTATAACAAAATTCATTCAACAAACCAAAATGATAACAGCAGAGAAACAATATAAGTAGGATCTAAATACCTCATCAACTGAAGAGAGTACACAAACTTATTTAAATAACAAAACACTTAAAGCATACATGTTGTAAACCTTTTTGTACTTATAAATACATACTAAGCTTAATTAATATTGATTATTACACCATATAAACCTCTTAAAATTTAAATAACAGTTCATATATTCAAAAGATTGAAATAAAGAAGGAATGCATTACTATACGATTAGTAATAAGCTTACATAAATTCTAGTAACAAAATTAACTAACCAATCGGAGGAGCTGGTATCTGTGGTTGCGTTGCCGGCTTGACGGCGTGTGCGAGGAGTGCGGAATGGCATTGAACAGTGATAACACGTGGCCAAATAGACCACCTGAAAAAAATCCAAAACAAAAATTACTAATATAGTAGAATTTACATAATAACCATTTTAATAATAATAATAATAATTTACACTCGCTGAATGACTGAGTTTCTGCGGAAAAGAAAACTTAACATATTTCCTCGTACGAGGAATTTTCACATTTACAGTGTATATCGAATTCCTTCTTAAATCATACCCATCCTTGGAAAAAAAAAAAAGATTTAGATCAGCGCTGAATAATTTTATATTATATTGATCGTATCATAAATGTGTTAAGTGGGTTATTACATATCTATCAAAATAAATTACAAAACACAAATCAATAATTAAAAAGATAAGTTTAGTTCATATTAATAGGCAAAAATAATAATTATACGAATTAAGATGCCATATCCTAAAAAAAAAATGATTATTTTGAGTTTGTTAGAAAGAAAATGACTAATTTACATGCTAAACTTTACTTAACGGGTAAATAAAAACAATACGCTTAGACTTGGAATTCATTAATATTAAAATATGATCAAAAATTGAACTACAGTAATGCCTCGTAAACGTCAGTTCAATAAACGAAATCATACAGTCAATGTGCTTGCAAGTAATTCAATATAAATGCAGTATACGTGACAATTATACGCCCGTATATAGTACTTTTTTCATTCGAATTTACAGTGAAATATAACGTAAAAAAAAAAATAATAATAATAAACCGATTATAAAATGTTCAGCAATATATCTGAAGAGCCTACGATTGATAGTCCGATAGTGAAACTCTATACGTGACAAGTATGGACGCCAACGTTAAACTTTTAGATTGGCGCCTTTAATATCAAAGAAGTTTTGGGCGTAGCTATTCCATTGTTTCCTCCTCAACAAATTTTTATCTAAAAAAATTCTGCCTTCCACAATATCTATAATACAAAATACTAACGTAATACACGTTAACAAAATACTACATAATACAGTTAAAATGATCCATATCTTTAAGCTTCATAAAGGTCCACATCATTAGTTCGATCGTAAAGCAAAAGTTCACGCATGGAACAAAAATAATAAATAAATAAAAATATTGCAATTCGATAATATCTGAAAACGTTTACTTATTTTAAACTGCCACGCTATGTTCCAACTGAAAATATGTTGTACTTCCTGTTATTTATTGGCCTGAAGTCAAGTAAACTCGGACAGGCTTTGTTCTTTGCAATCATGTTTGAAAATTCTGAGATTTGAATGGTGTACAGAAATGAAGGTGATAGTCATATTTACCTAGGAAGGCTACTTACTGATAAAATCAACAGACATGCAGGAACTAGATTCAGAAAAAACTCGACGCCATAATATAGAGTTCAAAACGTTACGCAACCTTATGGAAGAATGTTTCCTTCTTTTGTTGCTGATTTAATTGACGAAAATTGAGAAAAATGGATTTAGACAATATAGCAGAGAATATTCATTGCCTCCCAATACATTAGATGTGCCAGCTGTGCCCGACCCAGAAAGTCTCCCAGAAAAATATGGGGTGGATGCACCAAACAAGTCGTTTATCAAGCGGCTGTACAAGTTCCATGAACCCACCGGGTTGGTCTAGTGGTTAACGCGTCTTCCCAAATCACCTGATTTGGAAGTCGAGAGTTACAGCGTTCAAGTCCTAGTAAAGCCAGTTATTTTTACACAGATTTGAATACTAGATCGTGGATACCGGTGTTCTTTGGTGGTTGGGTTTCAATTAACCACACATCTCAGGAACGGTCGAACTGAGAATGTACAAGACTACACTTCATTTACACTCATACATATATATCATCCCCATTCATCCTCTGAAGAATTATCTAAATGGTAGTTACCGGAGGCTAAACAGGAAAAAGAAAGAAAGTTCCATGAATGTGGCAGATGCAGCCAAAAGTGGTCGACCGAAAATGCTAACACCAAAAAAGTTGATAGATGTGGCTGCTGCACATTCTGTCAGTCCCAAGAAGTCTATGCGACGCCTATCTAGCCCAGTCTCTCTTCTTTCTTTTCCTGTTTAGCCTCCGGTAACTACCGTTTAGATAATACTTCAGAGGATGATATGTATGAGTGTAAATGAAGTGTAGTCTTGTACATTCTCAGTTCGACCATTCCTGAGATGTGTGGTTAATTGAAAACCCAACCACCAAAGAACTCCGGTATCCACGATCTAGTATTCAAATCCGTGTAAAAATAACTGGCTTTACTAGAACTTGAACGCTGGAACTCTCTCCTTCCAAATCAGCTGATTTGGGAAGACGCGTTCACCACTAGACCAACCCGGTGGGTCTATCTAGCCAGTCTGGACTCTCCATCAGTAGTGCCCACACGACATTGCGCAAGTATTTAAAAATGCATCCGTACAGAATTCGGTTATTTAAGAGTTGTTACCTGCAGACACTAGAAAACGTGTCGCTTTCTATCAGTGGTTCGTGTCGTCTGTAACGCCAGATGGGGAGGAACTCGATGATTAGTTTTGACCTGACAAGGCATACTTCCATTTTTATGGAATCGTGGAATGCACAGAATTCACGCATTTGATGTATGGAAAATCTACATCAGCTGCACGAGTCTCCTCTGCGTGGGCAAAAAGTGGGTGTTTGGTGTGCAATGTCAGTAGGTGAATCTTCACGACATTCTTTCATAGCACAGTGAACAGTGAGAACTACAGACAGATGTTGCAACAATTTATAAACATTATACCTTCCGACCGACTAGAGTGCAACAGCACTATCATTTTCTTGGATCAGTGTTTTTATGGACAAGTGATCTCGAAGGGATTGTGGCCCCCTCGGTCTCCTGACTTTTTCTTGTGAGGATACCTTAAGGATGTTGCTAACAAAACCATCCTCATACCATTCCCGAATTGCAGAGAAAAATTGAACGATGTGTAGCCCCAAATCCTCAATAAACGTTAAACAAGTGTTTAAGAGCATGCAAAGTCGTACTCAATTCTCTGAATCTCATAATGGAGACTACTTGCAACAATTATTGTAACTTACTCATTTACCCATAAGGTTACGTCAATTTTTAAATACTCTGTAGTAGGCTACCACAAACAATGTCGGCGACAAATAGGGGTAATCTATCTTCATGTTAATTCAGACTAAAATTTCACAATCCAGACATGTAGTTGTCAACGTGAACTTTCTAGTTCTAGATAAACAAATACTGCCCTATGACTTTAATGAAAGCTATTTGTGCTTTTGAAAAACCTAACTTGTCCCGTTTAATCTTGAAATTTCTTCCAAGGAAGACTATATCCAAGCTGATACTGTTCGGTATTATCAAAAACAGAAACTTGCATTTTGTGTAAACTCTTGGCGATAGATGAAAAATGAGACCCTAAACTACCAATAGTTTTCGAATGTAATCTAACAAAGATGACGCTATTTCAGTGTCATCGACCACACAAGTTACGAATCGGAATGGTTCTTCCGTTAAAAGTTAAAGTTGGAAGAAAGGCTAACCGATCTATTCAACAGAAAAAAAGAAAAGAAAAAAGAATGTTCAGAAATCCTAACAATAATTGAACTAAGAGAGATTAGTAATAATGGCAACGTGTAAAAATCCGTGCTTGATCTGTGGAGAAAATCAGAAAATTTAAACCGTTGTGTTAGAGTTGGGGGCATACATTACCTATGTAAACCCACCGGGTTGGTCTAGTGGTGAACGCGTCTTCGCAAATCAGCTGATTTGGAAGTCGAGAGTTCCAGCGTTCAAATCCTAGTAAAGTTAGTTATTTTTAAAGGGATTTGAATACTAAATCGTGGATACTACCAGTGTTCTTTGGGTGGTTGGGTTTCAATTAACCACATATCTCAGGAATGGTCGAACTGAGACTGTACAAGACTACACTTCATTTACACTCATACATATCATCCCCATTCATCCTCTGAATTATCATCTGAAAGATAATTACCGGAGGCTAAACAGGAAAAGAAAAGAAAGAAAGCATACATTATGTAATGATGAAAACTCAACTACATGTATGCGATCATTGAAAAAGAATTGTACTATTAGTGATAGTTAATTCTGTCTGTAGTTTACAGTTAAATTGCGTAACGTTTTCTAAAATTCTATTTCATTTCTTTTTTTTAAATTTATATTTTGTTTCTTAAATCAATAAGATTTTTAAACTTCATTATTTGTTGTACACGTTTAAAAAAAAGTTTCAATTTTAATATTAAAAAAAAATTATAAAACTTTTTTCAAAAAGTTTTGATTTTTAAAAATACGAGACCTGTATTTTTCCCTTCTATTTTAATGTTTAATCAATCATATGAAGCGATTTTATTTCACTCTGGCTCTAGATCAATACTGAAACACTTATACCATAAAATGTTTTGACATCAAAAAAGTTATTTAAAAAAGAAATTACCTAATCGGGTATTGCTGATTATTACTTCATTAAAAACACAGTTTGCAATAATTATGGAGGGTAACACACGATTAGATGAAAAAGTGTGTAAAATGGAAAGTAAATTTTAGTATACGCGACATAAAACTCATTTAAGTATATAATACAGTTAACGACATGTTTTACTTCAAGTTTACGCTTACAAAATATTAATAACATCTTTAGCTATTTCTTTTTCTAATAAACAATACAAATTAATTTGACGTCCACAAAAATATTTATGTCACATAAAAAAGCGGAAAATTTCAAATGCAGTAGTCATGGTTCAGCAAAACGATTAAATATGAATAAATAATAGGTAAAATTAAATACAATTTTGTAGTCCACTCACTTGATTTTCAAATACGAAGTTTTGTGAAAATCTCGCAAGATTTTCATAAATTATTTTTAAAAGAACGTGGAAAATGTATTTAAAAAAATACCAAATACGTTATATTATAATTATGAAAATTATAAATGTATAATATAGCATTATTTAAAATGTAACGCAAACAGGAACCGAGCCAAGAATATTGAGATTTTTTTCATAAAATATCAAAAGAGATCTAATCTATGACTATTGTCTCTAAACATAGCGCTCTAAGTTTACTGGAGCAATAACTAAAACAGTTGATGCCAAAACCAGACGAGGAAACATGACAGAGAAAAAACACAATTCAACATTATCATGATTGCTAACACCGCGATTCTTTTGGCAACGTTTGATTATATCTTCCTAGAAGATCGAGAGAGAAATAAAGAAAAACGAACGAGAGGGAATTATGCAGACAGACAGACAACAGACTGTTTTAAAGAAACGCCCTTAGGTCTTCAACACCACGACATACGTCTTCTATTTTACGACTGTAAGATGCCTGAGAAAACAACATATATTACTACTAGTAAAACACTCATAGAATAAATGAACAAAACTTAGACTGAAGACTGGGATAACATTAGCACTTTTTCAGAAATATTTATTTTTAAACTAGAGAAAAGCAACTGTACCCGCCTTCTACAGCCGCCTCAACTAAAAACGAAACCAAATAAGTAATAAATTAAACAGTTAATTTCAGAGAATCTATTTTTTTAATATTATTATTTATAAGAAATTATTATCATTTTACTAACAGCTTATATCTTATTAAAATTCTTCAGATTTTAATGTCAAGGATTTATCGACATTTAGTTGTTTTTGCTGTAAATATAATAGCTGTTTTTTGCTCTTAAAATACAAATATTTCGTATCTTAGCGAAATGTTAGCGGTCCTGACAGGTACACGATTTAAAAAATTTAATATAGATCAAATATTAATCTATAGTAGCAACTATAGCTAGATTCATTTTTGTTTTAATTATCAAAATTTTGAACCGCAGTATTTTCCACTCTCGCTAAAGATTACTTTTTGCATTTATACTGCAATAATTAAAATGCGTAAAATAAATTTTGTTTAATTGTTGTAACTAAACAGAAAAAGAAACACTTATTTTAAAATTATAATACGATATGAAGTACTGTAATTAATCTTCAATTTTTTTATCAGATACAGTGTTTAAAATAAAAATTAGGATAATAAAAAAAAAGTCAATAACGAAAACACCTTCGCAGAAGTTGATCTTTATTTAAATGAACATACCAATAGGAAAATATTTTTAAAACAAGAAAGAGAAACAAGAGGTATATATTAAAAATTAAAAAAACACGACTGCCAAAAAAACCATTGCTGTTTCTTTAATACAGATAGATAATTACTATTGTAGGATAACTGAAGATCGTACGGGTAACAATTTTGTATATAGTATATTTTTTATATTTTTTTAAACATATGTATATACATCCTATTACACTCCCGGTAACGTAAGGATTCCAATGCGGGATCATTCACTAAATCTGTTCAGCCGTTGATATGCTACGGTGGAACAAACATATATATACATCCTAAATACATAAATTAGTAAAGCCTAATTCTGAGCATATCTGTTTATTTTATTCTGGTTTGGTAACGTCGTGATTTTGTATTATACTAGCAAATACCCCGTTTGAATTTTGAAAATCGGAAGATTGTTTACAAATAAATTATAACAGCACCCCATTGCATTATCCAAAACACCGCCCCATGGCCACCCCGTTTGTACCAGTTGATGGTGATGATTTGTGTAGCCTCGCATCACCTCACCACTCTAGCCTCGCACGCAGTCTCCAAGGGAAGCCCATTATTATCAAACAGATTTTTTAAATTTATTTTAACGTAAATTTAATTCTCTTATTTTTGTAATATTATTCAATCTATTAATTCGAATCATTTAGTTCAAATCCAGCTCACACAGTGACAGAGGGTCACAGTTCATTAATTCAATTCAGTAAAGTTCGTGCTTCAACTGGCAAATCTCCACTACTACATATACATATTCATATAGCCTATGACACTTCCGGTAACATACGGATTCCAACGCTGGGTCATACATCTAAATCAGTTCAGCCGTTGAGCTCCTACGATGGAACAAACATATATAGGTGCATACACCCTATACACATTACATTTCTTTTTGGACAGTCGTGTAAATAAAGAAATAAGCAAGAAATATTATTTCAGCACACTAGAAATAACTAAACAGACTACCAGTAATAAACTCATTTTTAAAATATTTTTAATTACTTTTTGGTTTTAATTTTTTTTAATACATACACAATCTTGTTTTTTCACTATTTGTTTACAGTCGCATCATCGATAAGTGATTAACGACTTAAATAAAACTAACTGTTTGTAAGTAATTAATAATTATAAATAAATAATTAATAAATACAAAATATTGGATAACAAATATCAAACAGGAATATGACCACTATTTTCATTAAGCACACAGAATTTCGTAAGAGATCTCCACGTAAGCAAAATCGCTAAATTGAGTTCATCCCACTAACGCAGAAAAACCGCAACAGTCTTTTGATTCATCACTTTCAGGACTGGGAAAATATTTTGGTACCTTATTCAGTAAAATTGGTTAACATTTTTTATGCCGCTACTAAGTACAAGCATACAACTGCAAGTACAAAAAACGTCGTACACAAATGTACACAAAATCATCGTCAAATAAATTTATCTCCTCCTTTAAATAAATTACAATAACTCATTTTTTTAATTCCAAAACGTATTTGATATAATTACATACATAGAATATTACGAGTTTACCTTCTTAATACTTAATTTTTTTGTGTTATAAATCAATACACATTTTCGAAAAATAATTTTAGTACCGTACATTTTTTATAAATTATAGAAATTTAAAAAAAAAATTTATTGTAACAATCAAAAGAATATATTTTAACAAACCTGTAGAAATATCAATTTATTGATAAAATTGCGCACTATCAGCAAGAAAAAACGTAATTAACTTTCTTATATATAACAAAAATATGTCATTTCGATTTCTTTCTTTTTTTCAAAGTTAATTAAGGAGAAACTCGGAAAAATTGCTCGTTTTTCTTTTACTTTTCATCTAATTTTCTTCTAATAGTTTTATTTTTTCGTAACATGCACAAATCGCCTAATTTTCTAATAGTCAGTACAGTGATCTTTACCAAAGTCTGTTAACCGTACTAAATATAACCAACTAAAACTTTCTTAATCGATAAAATATTTCATAATGTTTTTACATTTCTCAGAGTGTAAATGAATATCAACGAAGGTTAAACAATTGACTTTGTTAAGTATCAATAAAACATATTTATTAAATCAAACATTTTATTTTAATCGCTATTGTTTTCTTGTTTTACAATAGAGCAAATTTGTTCAAGGAGCATAATCATCTGCCTTATTGTAAAGCATTTGTTTCTTTATTTTAAATTTTTATTTACAGAACAGCGGTTCAACGAATGCATAAAATAAAGCATTTTTTACAATAAGAACGATTACGACACTGGTACTGAGGAAGACGATCGATTAATTGCACAGTTCATTTTCATGTCTTACTTTTTTTAACTTAAAATGAAGTAACATACCATTTGTACGTGTACAATCCAAAAACAATAGGACAAATGTTTATTTAATTTCTATAGATTTAATGTCCTATAAATTCAACGGATGTCAATAAATTTTTATAAGTACTATAAAAAATTTACTTGAAAAAAGTGTTAAATTTTACACGGAAGGTTATTCGTGAAATAAATACAGTTTTGAGTTAAAATCAACTTATCGCTTTACCTGGCATTTAAACTGGATTTAGCTTCTATAACATTGTATATAAATAATCACACACAAGAGATAAAAACTGCATATTTCCTTAATGATACACACAAGAAACGTCACACGAATTTACCGAGAAATGTCAAGATTAGATTGTATCTGCCTTGTTAACAATGACGATTGTAATCTTGTGATAACGGTTTTTGCTTTTGGTTTTTTTACTGAAACAAAAATTTTACTCTTTATCTAATTACAATTAAGGAGACAACACAGTAAAAGGTAAAAATGGTTTTATCAGTTTTTTAACTTAAAATTATCAATATCAGTAAGCGTTTTATATATGCTTCGCATGTAATTAATTGCATTATTAATTATTGTGCTGTAAGATTTTTATTCAGCTTGAAAAAAAACAGACATGTTCAAATTTTCAAGCCGAACTTCTATGCAGACAATTATTTTTTTTTACAAAACTGCTTATTTCCTTGAAAGGTGGACATTTTAACTCCAATACTTTCTAAGAAAATTGAATAACCAGTGAAATTGGAAAAAAATGCTTATTTGGCTACTATCTTTCACGATCAGAGTTGTAGAGAAGATCGAATAGGAGAGTTTCCGTCGCCAAGCCGCTGCTACTGACAATTGAAAGCGTAGTCCTGGCGCAACCTTGGTTGTACTATGCCTTTTCTTGGACAATGGATGGGCATTGCACAGTGTTCGTAACGGGATACTGCGGAAGTACATCTATGACAACCATCAGTTCAGTATCTCTTGCATTTTAGAGAATGTGAAGATCAAAACGCGTTCGAATCTCAGTAAATTGTTAAATTACTACACGTGAAAAATAAAAGACATATAACAACAAAATTTATAAACTTTGCCACATAATCAGTTTACATACTTACCAAAGTTATTAGCAAAAAAAACCTACATATTAAATAATACTTAAACCGCTGCTTAAACTGTCATGTTTAAGCGTACGCGAAAGCAAAGTAACTAATTTAACCGTACTTTAAAAACCCGTTTTGAAAATATTTTTTAACATCTTGAAATTCCTTAACGTTTTCAATTACACATTTTTTTAAAGCCTTTTAGCTCTTTTGCCCGCCGGGCTAGTCTAGTGGTCACAAATCAATTGTTTAACAGCTGATTTTCGAAGTCGAAGATTCAGAGGTTCTAATCCTAGCATAAGTTAATTTCTTTTATACGAATTTGAATGCTAGACATTGGGTCCGGTGTACTATAGTATATGGGATTTAATTGACTACAAGTCTCAGGAACGGTCGGCCTCAATCTGTACAAGACTACACCTCATTTACATGTTACACATAACATCTTTCGGGATGGGGGTGATGATTGCTTATTGTTCACTGTTGAGCAGATTGCAATATATACAACAGGAAAATATTTTGGCTCTTTTTAGCAGCCTATCCCTAGTTTCGCACTCTCCTGAAAATAAACTTAAACAAACAGTCTCTTATATGATATGAAGTTCGTAAGTATAACAATATACAAGATCATACAAAACTAGAAATCTTAGGTTGTCTTCCTCTCCGAAGTGGTAGCGACTTTAATCTTCATTCAGAAATCTCTGGGTTCGAATCTCGATCAAGGATGGCATGTTTCACAGGCTAAAAAATATATACTTCACCATAAAATTTAGGGTGATTCTAACTAGATCAAAATCTAGCGAAGAAAATAAAAGTGAACGATCTGAGACGATAACCAGTAATATACTTTCGAACTGGATATCAACATTTTTATTATTATTATATAGCTTAGTTTGACAAAGCAAGCCTAGCGAGCATTGAAATACGCAAATTGGCCGAAATTTAAATCTACAGTTTCAAGTAAAAAGAAAATTTAATTATTTTTTAGATTATATCTTTTAATGTATGAATATAAAGTAATTTTCGTTAAAGAAAAATAGGTTCAAAAACTAAACGTCAGACGATAAGAGAATCTTACCTCTATCACTAGATACAACAAACAATACATTTTTAATTCTAAAACCGTACACTTTGAAACTGTACTGTAAGCATTTAGTTTATAAATTAAACTGCAACAAAGAACTGGTTGAAGAAACCTACCACGCCTTCAGTAATTAAGAAATAGTAATAATAAAGTTAATTTTTATAGATTAACTTTTATTTTGATTTTATACATTTTTAGAGGACTATTTATATATGTCCAATAAAATCATTATTTTTAGCAGTTGTTAGATACATTTATAAAAATATTGCCCGTTGTATGTACATTACGCATTATTATGCATTATGTATGGTGTAACTGGCATAAATAAAATAGTTCTTTAGGACTATGTAGTTTACGTTTAACATTAGCAGAGTTACTTGTAACTACGATCGCTAGTATGATTTACTGCACGATTATAATTTCTGTCTTTAAGGCGATTACCTTGGTTTTTGATTCCCATTTTAAAATTATTTTTTTTATCTGAAAGGCACGCGTCCTGTTTGAGACACCAAATTGTGTAAGAATAAAGAACGGCAGGACAACGGAATGAGGAACAGGGCGGAAAATACATTAAAGAAAGGCGATAAAATATTGTATAGGATAGGATAGGTGATAAATCAGTAAGCTGCAGAGGGCGGAGCGTCAATTGAACTCTGACCCGTGCATTAATAATGAAGAGAAAAGAAAAGGATTAATGAACACTAAACTGGAATATAATTCTGACTGAGAGTGTTGTAATAATTGATGGCACAACTCTTTCGTTTCTAACTTTCAACCCTACCCACCGTTTAAGTTCTTTCATGCTCATTTCTATCCTCTTATTTTTCCCCCTATCCATCTTCGGATACCTATTTGAAATTTGCTTCTTTGTTTCAAAATAATGAACTGATATCCGAGATCAACACAGAGCTCGTGAGTATTATGGACAACGAAGATTTGTCCATAATAGACAACTCTTTAACACCTCGTCGAGTTTTGAAGCATTTTATAACCGATGAGTAAAATGGCGATGATTTTATTAAACATTTTGAGTGGCAAGAAAAATTTATATAAAATATAAAAATGACATATTGTTTGTTACAACGAAGCTAAAACTTGTCTTCTTATTGATTCAAACTAGTATTAATTAAAATGTTTTTTTATTAAGTTCACTCGAGGTATCAGAAAAAACATTAATAAAAATTAAAACCCGCTTCTTACCAATAAAATACCACAAAAAAATAATTTCGAGCGCTTTCGGTACACATCAGTTTGTTTTAAAAATTTCTTCGGCTTCAAGTTTTTTGATTAATTTTAAATATATTATATACATTTTATTTCGTAAATAGCGAAACGCTCACGTTCTCATTCTATTTTATATATATAGATACACATTTGTATTAAACTTTGTTGGTAGAGGTAGTTTCTAAATGTTATGAATATTTCTATATTAATTATTTAATCGTATGAAACGTAATAAGACAACAATGAGATTACGTACAAAGCAATATTATACATTGGTGAAAAATTCCATAATCTTATGCAATACAAAAATCGCAAAATACAATCACAAACCAAGGAAAGCTAGGTCAGAGGTAGAGAATTTTTGACAAGTTCATTAACACCTTATATCTGCTATGTTTTCTGATATTCGGGTATCAGCAACGGCATTATAATTAATGAAATGCATAACGTGAATGAAAATTGATTTATAGAAACAGTTCAATTGTGGTTTTAACACTGCTTTATTAAACGGAATATTTTTATTTTCTAACAAATTAATTACGTCACTTTTGTTATTTGAATTCGGAGGCTTCTCTAGAAGTGAAGTGTGGTATGGCAATTATAGATAACAACCGCTACTGGAGAGGAATGACCAGGAATTAATTTTTGAGATGCCCACTTCACAAAACTGTTTTTGTTGTTGACGCTGTCGTGATTATCACCGCTTTTTGAACTCGTTTTCCAAGTTAACATCGCGTTAGGAATGAACTCCATTTCTCCTCCAGCGTGAATTATGATTAACCAATCACCTTTATTAATCGGAATTTTTACTACTGCACCATTGACATCCGCCCACGTTTTTTTAGTTGAATGGGACGTTAAAATGTACTACTCGTCCAAATAAACAATGGAAGAATTCTCTTTTCTGAAATCGGTAATTTTTCTTAAATATCTTCCACCGGATGTATTCTTTCTCAAACAAAGGTTTCCTGCTTATTATCAGTTTTATATCACTTAAACCCTAAGGTTGGCTGCTGATGTTGTTCTAGAACCTTTAAATTGATTATTGTTTTGAAGTTCTTCATGTAATTTTTTTAATTTAGGCATTTTTTTGCATGAAACTCGTTCGTTAACTGTTCTTTTTACAACGCCTTAATTAAAACTCTCTAATCCACTAACTAACTGATCTTGAACATTTTTTATACCTATTTGGTGTGTGAATAAGCACGACTGCGATTTATATTTAAGAAGATCCTGCTTTTCTTTTCGAAGTTATATTGAACTTGTGATCTTGAAATTCCACAATCTGCAGCAGTTCATATGAACATTTTTGAATGCGTATTAAATTTTTGTCATCTAATTTTCTTAACTTTAAAGCTTCTTTCTTCATAAAATCTTATACATTATCAACTATTTTACGAGCTTAACTACGTAGGTTTTTATATACTTAACTATCGATTTAAAATTTGTCATTGCAAAGAAATTCACTAACAAAAAACGCAAAACACAAAAAAATTCATTAATATAAATAAAAACATTAACTAACACGGCACACATTACAGGACACAACTCTACCACCTGTACCGGGATACGCCAAGAATTGAACTAAATCAGTTTATTGAAAATGAAACGTAAAAATAAAAAATAATTATAATAATGAATAAATATATTTTACCAAATATCATTAATAAATAATTAATATAAATAAGCTATTAAAAAATAATTATAATTTGTAGGGTATAGGCCTATTATTTAATGATGATGTTTATTATTATAAACACCATCAACAATAATAATACCCAAATAAAAGTGCATATAAATATAACTCAGATGAAATATTTTTACTCACGACGGAACGGAGACTGTATATGCGTTTGGGGTAAGAGGTATGTGTGTTTGTTTGTATATCTGTTACAATCTTCATAAAAAAACGACTGGACCGATTTCGATGCGGTTTGTTGCATTACATAGGTATCACCTAAGAGCAGTTTCTTAGTTTAGTTTATGGTTAAAAGCCGCCACGGAGCCCTGCAGTAGATATGTTTCTTCAAAACGGCTTTTAAATGTTTCTTCTATAGTTGTCCCAGCGAATCTAGAGCTTGTGACGACACGTGCTGAAATCTCATTATATTATTCTTTTCCAAAACATTATTTTTGCGCATAATTACTGTTTTTATTTCATTTTTCGACTTATAAACAATACATTTATGTTATCGTGTGTTCAATTCTTTCCATTTGAATTGATTACATGTATAAAAATGATTAATGCTCAATCTTGTAAATAATAACAATTCCTTAACCAATGACTTTGCTCTGATGGTATTACATACAGGCCTACAAAAATTTACACATGCAGTTAGAAATGATGTCTTTCGTCACGATTATACTTAGATCCGTCGTTCGTAGTACACAATGTGTGAATAAAGAAATAAACTTTAGTCTAGTTTATATCATATTCAGTGAAGGTATTCGGATAGCGTTTTTGTGTAGTCATATCATTTTATAATTACTCATAATTTTTCGCAAATTTTTTTGTAATGTTATTTTTTTTGTTCGTGTGTTATTAGTGCGGTTTGTCATGGCAAAATTTAAATCCGTACTTCAGAAAAAACTTAAGGAGTCAAGCACGTGAAATTACCAATAACGTTTATAATTTTATGAAAAAAGAAGCTGTAAAAGTAGGTAAATTAACTGACGACAAATATAAAATTGGCATTCAAAAATGCGAAGAAAGAAGTGCTGCTGCTTTTGGGATATATCAAGAACACAGGTTCAAAAACTGAGAAGAGAAAAAAAGACATGAATCCTCAATCAACAACATCCCAATAGTGTTTTCAGCACGCCGAAAAAGTATAAAAGACGTTCAAAACCTGTCAGTGGACTGGAGAGTTTTGATTTAGGTGTAGTACAGTTAATGAATTTCATTCAAAGAAGAATGAATTACCTACTTTAAAAAAATAAGACAAGAACTTCAGTCATCTACTTATTTTAAAGGCAGTGAATCAACTTTAGCTGTTATTTTGAAAGAGTTAGGTTTCAAATGGCGTAAAACTGAAAATAACAGAAAATGTTTTTTGAGAAATCCGATATCAGGTGAAAGAGAATTGAACATTTGCAGGCAATGGCTGTGTGCAGACAAAACAATGCTACATTTGTCTATTTCGATGAAACGTGTGTTTTAAGTTCGCATTGTTCGACAAAGTTTGATGGTATTGTTGAGGGACTGCATGTGCCGATGGAATTTACTTTAAAAAAAAATACAAAAATTTCGGGCTATCGAAGTCAATAAAAATAACTTTCTCAATACTTTATTGATAAAAATAATTTGGTTTGTTGCACAAATACTGATGAGTTTATGTTGCACTTAGGACAAGTTTATAAACCTGAGGATTGACGCCTTTTCATAGATTCGTCCGAGTATAATTTAACGGTGGTTGTACTACACAACGGTAACAAATATCCTTCGATACCAATCGCTTATGGTATTAATTTGAAAGAGACATACGATGTTATGAAAGATGTTCTTCAAAAAATAAATTATAAAAACATACCTGGAACATATCCCAACCCCTTAGGGGAAGACACCTGCCTAGTAACGTTCCGGTAGCCACACCTCCACCCCCGTTCGTAGCCCTGTTGGGCTTTAACGGAAGTCGTCTATCGTCCTATGACTTTTTACACCTCATAGTAGTAAGCCTGGCCTCGTTGGGATGCCACCGATGTAAATGCTTCGGTAGACATTTGCATCGATGATTTAATAACTCAGTCTTTGCCTTCGCTGTAGGCCTCATCCGGACATCTTGAATGTCATACATCGTATCCCTCTGAACTAGCTAACCGAGCTCGCGGAAGCGCGAACCCCACCTCTAGTTCTACTTATTATGTGCCAATTTCGTGAATGTCTCTTAACTCGAGGCAAATTAAACACAACATACCACCAAAAATGTTGATCGCAACAACGGAATTTAGTCGTAGTTCCCTTAGTAAACTCAGCTTTAGTTCAAACCCCAGAATACCTGGAACATATGTGGTGATTTGAAAGTTATAGCTATTTTGTTAGGCATGCAGTTAGGCTATACTAAGTACATGTGATTTCTTTGCGAATGGGACAACCGAGCTAGGGATAAATATTATATTATCACAGAGTGGAAGAAACGAGACAACTTAACTCCAAATGGGAAAGCCTTAACTCCAAATTCGTGAAGCCTTAGTTGAACCCAAAAAAATATTTTTACTCCCCCCTCTCCATATCAAGCTAGGACTAATGAAAAATTGTGTAAAGACAATGAAGAAGGATAGTCCCGGATTTTAGTACATCAAGCAGAAATTTCCGAATGTAAGTGAAGGAAAAATCAAAGAAGGAATATTTGTCGGTCCTCAAATAAGAGAGTTAGTCAAATATGATGTATTTAACTCCACGTTAAATAATGTAGAAAGTGAAGCTTTGGCTTCATTTAAAGACGTTTGCAAAAATTTTCTCGGCAAACAAAAATCCTACAATTACCACGATATTGTTAATCAACTTCTTACTTCAAACAGGATTATGGGATGTAATATGTCTTTGAAAATACATTTCCTCCACTCACATCTGGGTTTTTTCCCGTACAACCTCGTAGACGTCAGTGACGAACACGATGAACGTTTCCAGCAGGACATTTCGGTAATGGAAAGCCGCTATAACGGGAAATGGAATACTAACATGGTAACCGATTACTGTTGGACATTAATTCGGGATGTGCCTGAGGCTATTTATAAAAGAAAAGCATCAGCAAAATCATTCTAACACACGTATGGCCATGCAAAATGATAAATTTTACAGATTTTAACTATATTTTCCCTTAATTTTTTTTTTAATCTTAATTTATTTAAATCTAAGGATAATAAAAAAAAATTGTATTTATAGATCTGTAATGTACTCAAAAAAGCAATTCAAAAAATGGTATCACAGAAACATTAAAAAAATGTTTTTTTGTCTATCAGTGTAATTTGCGCTGGTTAAGTAAACTAAACTTTCATCATAATCAGCCTATAAACTTACTATTGAGCACTGTCCTACTAATATTTAAAAAGTAATAAATAAAAACCCTTAAAAAACGTGAAATAATTTATTAACTATATTTTTACCTTATAATTTTCTGTGACATCGTGATATTGTCTGTGACAATAAAATTTAAGATTTTAATTGACCGTCGTGCGTGACCCGCAGTCTACGGGTCACGCAAGACGGTCAATTAAAATCTTAAATTTATTTATCTAAGACAAATAAGGTTTATTTATCTTCATAGTCACGCACGACGGTTAATCGATATTTTACATTTTATTGTGTTAAAAACAATATCACAATGTTACAGGATTATAAAGTAAAAATACAGTTATTTAATAATTCACCTTTTTAAGATTTTTTCGTCGTGGGTTTTAAAAATTTTTAATTTAATTTTTTTGATAACTATTATTCGTATAAAATGGTCATTCATTGTATGAGGCATCTGATCAAGGGAGTGTAATAATAATCTACTAATCCAAATATAAACTATTCGTTTTTGTTCTGTATACAGTAGAAATATTTATTGGTACGCTAAATATTTTTAAAGAAATTATTATTTGAAATTAAAAAAATGGTAATAAATTTTAATTGTGGAAAAAGTTTTGCTATTTATGAAAATAGTTAAACCTGTACTGCAGAATATTCGGTTTCTGAATGACCTTAATGTTACGAGAAAAAAGTAATATGCCTTGCACAGCGACTGTCTTCCTCGTGCAAGCAAGCTTTTATTTTCAATCCTCACATTTGGCTAAGGCAAGACAACTAAATTGTAATTTTAGGAGGGGTGGATATTTGGTGGCAGATGTAGAAGTGAAGAGGAAAATGTTACGAATGATAGATGAAACGTTCGCAAATTCATACCATTCAACCGTCTGGTTGAATGAGATTCCATAATTAGAGTACGTTAATATTATTCGTCGGAAACTAAATCTTACTGCAACTAATACTTAAATAGATTTTTATTTTCCTTTACGTAATTATTTATTCGTTTCGCTAACAATGGAAATTTCTTCAGTCTGTTGATAATTACTAGCTCAGTAAAATCTTAACTGAATCCATTTTAGCAGATGAATGCGGTAAAGCTCAAATTACGTTAAATGAATGTACTTTTTTACAGCGCAAAAAAGCCTTCCAAATAGATTCCAGAAAAATAGAATAATTTTATGTAACATTAATTCTTTGAGAAAAACTCAAATAATAAAAATATTCGATTGCTATAAACAAAAATCTATCTAACAACGTAATTATATTAATTTTACAGATGATATTTACCGATAATTTTTCTAGTACAACCTAGTATTATTTTTGCTTGAGTATCACGACAATCTTTAAGTATCGTGATAAACTGCTGACGTTTTACTGATTTTAATTTTAAGCAACCGTAAATTATGAGAATTGTTGAACAACTTGTTTGAACAAAATCTTGAATTCATTCACAACATAAGATACAAATCAACTACATACAGCGTAATGTGAGATATGTACACGTACAGCGCACTCAAGTAGTTTGATTTTAAATATTTAAATACTAAAGATAAGAGTCGAACTGAATTATTAAAAAACCGTACATAGTCATTTTGAAAAATACATCGAAAGTATTGATTATTTTGCTACAATGTGATGCTCAGTGTTTGACAACAGGCTGCCGGAGTGAAGAAATCAGTAAAAAGTTCATCGCTGTAAAATATTAACTGGGTTATGATTTGGGGTGTTTCTATATGAACATATAATTGCTATGAGTGTTTAATTCGGTATCGTTTTGTAAATTTTCTTTTGGTGGCGGTGCTTTAGGTTCTCGACAATAAATATATATTAACCATTAAAAGTTACTCTAACGTAATAGAATTTCCTAGGATTCACTTTTTTTTCTCGTGTATGTATTCTTTACCCTTATTAAAATTATAAGCTACTACATGTAAAAAGCAATAATTAAACATTTACAATTGAAAATAATAAATATGTATAGACTGTCCCAATCAGATGAAACGTTGCTGAAATCGACAATCAAATATTAAACATTAAGTAATAATTTAGTAGAAGGAGTGCCGTTTGCTGCCTGCTGGTGCTGCAGACATGTCCACAGAAGCGCGCCGTAATAAATATTCCGATCACTACTACCACTCCTGTTTGACACCCCTCCCTCTTTACAGGCCACTAATTCTACTGCCGCTGTCCGCTATCTGTCGCATGCAGTAAATTAATTCATTTCTTTTACTGTTCTTTCTTTCGTTATTCGTTTATTTATTCGCATTATAAAAGAATAACATGAGAGTCGACACCTTTAGCTTGCAGATTTGAATGCACTTAATTTCACCAACACGGATAATTATTATCTATTCATTTACCATACACCTATATTCAGAGACGTACGGCGTTTAATAAACGAGTACCGTTAAACCACGCGTTTGAGTGACCAACAGAACTTTATTCTAACTCAACAGATTGGTGAAATAAAAAACGAATCCGTAAATCTTTACTCGATACATCATAAATAGCAGTTGTAATCTGTTATACTTATTTCAACTTGAAACTGTCAGGATGAGGTGTAGAATTTCAATACATATTTATTTCCATCTTTGATCAGATATCGCCAGCTTATGTCCGTTTAGCAATTAAAATGAAACAATATACTCAATATTATTCAACGGTTCAGATTTTATTCTCAAATATTAAGCAAAATAAAAACTTTTAGCGTGTAATATTATAATTTTTAGATGAAATAAAGTTAGCATACCATATAAGATTACACTTTCATCGGACGATTATTGTTTTATCTGTTTCAAATCGTCAGTACAAGAATAACACTCGTAAATTGATGTCATAACTGCAGTATCCTAAGGAAAAATTTATTTTGTTGTTCATTTTCTTAGTACTGACATTTTCATCACGGTTATTTCTAATTATAAAATTTGTTTTTATCATTGAAATCATTATTACAAGAATTTGACTCGATTTGTTGCCGCCACTAAATCTTAACATTTTATTTAATCGGCATTATAAAGAATTTACGATTTTCGGTATTATAGGGAATAATTTATATATTAATAATAAAAGATTTAAACAAATGTTGAACAAAAATAAACGTTTTTCGTGTAGACAACGTAAGGTCGTTCACAGTATTTAGTAATGCTTACTTAGGACTTTTTGAGTAGTTCCTACATTAACACTATTCAGCTGTTATATTTCTTCAGTAATTGAATCGGCTCAAATATATTTTGTATTTTTTGAGGTGTCCAAATGTTCTAAAAATAAAAACACTAATTATCCATAAGTATTTTAATAGTAATGATTTAATGTATTACATTCATAAAGATTAGTCAATAAAAACGTTAGACGCCAAAATAAATAAAAAAATCGTCACAAAACAGTAAGCGGCATGAAAAACAAATAAATAAAATTATCTTGACTAAAGTTTGATGGTAAATATTGGTGTAAAGGAATAGAACGAAGCCTACGGTAACTATAATAACGGACCTGAATGCTCATTTCCCACCACTGCGATGACGTAACAATAGTGGTCAAACTGAACTTGAGAGCCAGTATTCGTTTACGTTCTACCCTGTCTGTCTGTTTAATTAGTTTTTTCCATGTGTGACTAAAATAACTTTAATACAGTATTTTTTGAATTCTAACTTTATTTCTCAATAATTTAATAACGCTTTAATTATACTAGTAATTATCTAGTTTAACAATGTATTGCAATACTGTTAAACAATTTCACACATGAATTTTACTTAAGCAAATGTATAAGCTTATTGCAATTTTGCAGGAAAATTTAAAAACTAATATATTTTTTTCACAAATTTAAATACTAAGTAACAAATTACATATATCCTAATTGTATAACGTAGTGTGCGTTGTTATTAACTCGCCTTTGTGTTTAGAAAAATCTTTCTTAGACACCTTACAACTCTTAGTGGAATTCTAGGATGAACTAGATATCTGAACACGCGTCCAACACAACAGTCACTACTTCGAAGGAACAGTCTTCTAAAGGTGGCAAAACAGATCCGGACTAATCAATAAATCAAGTTTTGAGGCAGGTCGATAAACGATTATTGACATTTTATCATATTTTCCTTTTGTAAAAATTAGACGCTATTTTACTTAAGCATTGAGACGAAAGTAATAAAAAAAATCGGCAAGTATAGGCAAGCACCGACGCCCTGTACCATTTAATACTGATCCAAACGTTTCATTACGGTGCACGTGACCATCTAAATTAAATTTTGGTGAAAAAAAAAATGGTTATTTAAATAAATTACTTTTTAATTTTACATTTGCATAATTTTATAACATGAATTAAAACTCGTCGATTAGATGAATGATCACCCTCATAAAATACATTACTGATGATAGCATCAGCTGCTCGGTAATCCTGCAGGTACAAAATTCTGAATCTTGGATTCGTATAAGTTGATTAATTTAATTCTCAGTCACTAGTTCTCAGTAATATCGTACCTCATTCTATATAGCACTTCATCTTAGGTTCAATAGGTTAAGTAACGATATTCATCTTTCTCACTATTTAGAACATATTCTTCAGTATCATCTTCTACATTAAGTCCGATAAGAGAAGCGTCTCCGTAGCCCTCCCTGCAATTAACATGCAGGGACTGTTTTGAAATCGTGGGGTATTCGGTTCCTAAGAAATAATTTCTTTACCGCGGTTAGTATCCCTGCTAGCAAGGTTACACTCATTCGCACTCTCTTGTTTAAGTTGCAAAGTCGTAGCTGATGTGAGTTACTGTTGAGGAGTGGTCGGTGACGACTTTGTATGGACGAATGACTACAAATGAAGACGTAAACAATGCCACAAATAATGAATCTATTTCATGAAGGCTATTACAAGGACCCACTTCGTAAAAGAAAATTATGATTAGGAGAAAAAACGCAAGTGCAAATATGTGTCGCCATCGCCAATTCAGTTGAGCAGTTTTTAATTAAACCTATACCTGAAGAGTAGTCGAACTTAATATATTGCGGTCAACAATGCATGATCATATTATAAAAGCCTGGAATATGAAACCATTTTGACCACTTTTTTGAATTAATTATCAGTATCGACATGGACCAACAGTGTGCTGCTGCGTGTTTTCTTAGTGCGATTTCCAGCTGCAGTGTCGGACTCAAAAATTTTTTTTTTGTCATGGATACGCAATTTATTGCAGTTTACGAGCCAACGATGCGGTTTTTTGTACTAAGAAAAATCTAATTTTGTCATTCACTTGGTAAGGAATCTACCAAATGTCATGATATGAACCGGGAAGACATCGTAATACTTGTTCGAATTATATTTTTGAAGCGTATTTTAATGGTGATACTTATTTGCAACTGTTGGAAAGATGATTAATCATCATCAACTTCAAGAGAGAAGTGTATGTGGAACGTGTCTGGCTACCGCAAGACAGAGATCCACCTCATTTTGCTCTTCGAGTGCGCGATTTCCTAAATGAACAATTCTCATACTGCTGGATCGGCTGTGGTTCACAAGCAACAGCAGTTCCACTGAAAAGACCAACAAGAAGCAACGACGTTATCACACCCGACAACTCAATGTATAAAATAATTAATACCTATGTATCTCAACGTCGAAAAAGAAGAAATGAAAAATTGTATTAGTGTGGAAGAAGTCTTTAGAACCATAACAACGAAGATGGATAAAACTAGGACTCAGATCCACTAGATAAATGATTCTTAGGCGCAAACGTATATAAATGTTTAAAATATATACTATGTTCGAAACGTATATTTGTCGGAGATATGAAGAATGTGCAATACAGTTCACCCGTAATGTTTAGGAAAAATAAAATATTTGCCTTGATTGTGTACAAGAATTTTAACTGCAGTTACGTTTCACTCCGTTCTGAGTCTTTATAATAAAGCCAAACATTTTTTTGAATGTCAAATATATTTCGCTGTAACGATATTTTTCATTAAAAACAGACCATTTTTATCAAAGATAAATAAATAAACAAATATATATATATATATATATATATATATATATATATATAATGAAAGTAATAATCACGTGTTTATCAACTTACATTTAATACTACACAAAGATTTATAATTTGCTAATAACTATGACATATACTAAACATAAATTAACACACCTATAACTATTACATGCATATACATTTAATTCTACCTACATAATATAGAAAATAATAAAACCTATCGTATATAAAAAATAAACAAGCTTAAGTAACTATTTGGCTGAATTCCCAAAAAATATAATTGACCATAAAAACAACATGCTACAAACATATTTAAAATATCTTTTTTTTCTTGACAACTTATATAACACTTTTAAGATGCTGAAATTTACAACTTAAAACAAATTAATGTTGTTGGGATACAGACACTTCTTGCTTTGCGATGTGATTTTAACTCAGCTTTACTAGGAATAGAGATATTCATAGCACATCAAAAAAAAACAGTTAATTATCGAAATTACTTGAATGTCAATTCCTCTAAGATAACTGAAACCTCTAATTAAATAAATATTGTTTATTAATAATGTAAAATAAAAGTTACTACAAAATATAATTAGATTTTAAATTATAATCCGTAAAACATTCAAAAAATGTTTCATAAATCCCACGATTTGCAGAATCTGCCTTTGCTTTTTTAATTCAATAAATAAAAACGATGTCTAGATCGATATAGATTAATTTGTTGTATAAGATAATCCCTTCAATTTCAACAAAGTGGTTTAAAAAATAATAGTCATACATTTAAAAACTAAGAGGTCCATACAATGAAAGATGAATGTTGTTTTAAAGTCATGAAAGCAGCATGGTTTTTGTAAGTATGTAGTTTCTATGCGTATTTATGAAACCTATGACACACCGTATTTTAAACCTTGTTCGTTTCTGAATTTATTCATTACAATTCGTTACACAAAAATATCAGTACCCTCATCGATGGCATTCATACCATCGATACCCAATATTTTCATCGTACTGCAAATGATGCTGCATAAGGCTAGCCAAGGAATTACAATCTCTTCGCCTACTCCATTTCCTTAACTTATAACAGCGAAGCCGTCCCTATCAAATCTTTCCTTTCCCGATTGGGAATTAGGTACGACGAGAGATGTAGTCACAGCTAAATTTCATAATCTTGCATCACTTTGACAACCCACGGAAACTCCCGAAACCAGGCGGTGCTTGTTGATAAAGAATGCTCAGAATAAACAAAAATAAAATAATTTCTCCCCATTAGCTACAGAAAAAAATAGAGAAAAAAATACATATATTAAATTTATTTAATAATTTCATTAAGGATTTGATTCCTAACTTTATATTACTAATTTCTGAGCATTTAACTTCAATTTTCCGCAACATTACAAATTATTCTGCATTGTATTTTTACAAGATTTGATAAGTAGAGTAAATAAATCTCGTAACTCAAAAAGAGAAAGGGAGAGAATTCTTACTCGCTAATTCTAGTGGTTTGGAAAAGGATTTCTAGGTTAAAAAGTTCATTGTTTACCCGTGCGATGAACGGTCACTCCAAATCGTTTAATATATTTTTAATATTAATCGCCCTTTGTACTAATAACCTATACGCCAAAATTGATTGGAGATAATATGAGTTTTTTAAAAGTGCAGTTTTAAGAAGTTTTATTGATCGATTGAAAATTATTCATTAAATTCAAGAATAATTTCTAATAAATTTCCATAGGCAGAAAACTAATACCCGTAATTCAGTATTTTAAAATGCGTACTTAACGGGCTGGTGAACTGAAGCGTGTTCCGCCAGTTTAAATTCATGTAACCAAAACTGTTTATGGATATAATAAACAATAAAACTAGTCACTATTTCTAAAGATTCAATATACACGAACTACTATATGTTAACCAGTGAATACGTTGCCGTTACATATAATTATTTATGCTTCGTGAATTATGTGCATTGTATTTTTAATAGCTTTTATCGTCTATAACACCGAATTCATTACACTATGTTCAAACATCGTATATGGAAATTTAAATAAATTTTCACACTAATATAAGTAACTGTATAATAAACACATGTATTACGTGAATCGATTTGATACGATATACCGCCTTACAATCAGCAACCAGGCATAAAACCGCAACTTTATCCTTAAACGGTTGGTTACATTACTGAAATAAAATCATGCTATAAGAATTATTAATACAAAACTAAACCGTATTAAAAATGAAAGTATAACACAGATGAATTACTTTAAGGATGCAGAGTAGTTATTATGCTAGTAAATGTTTCTAAAAGTATTTATTCAACATATGTGTTTATTATCCTACAGGGAAATTTGTTTTACAAATAACTCAATTCCTCCACCATTTAGAAAAATATTTACCTTGTTTTGTAAAGCATTTAAAAGTTATAACATTAATTTGTCGGATCTCGTAGTAATCGCGTTCTGTAAAAGAAAGCTTATCGGTACAAGCGAGTTAAGTGTAAATATATGTTTTATTTATTTACGCTAATAGAATGAAGAGGTTCTAACGAAACCAGAGTTCTGCGTGCTATTACCAGTGATCAAACAGACCTATGTAATATTAAGAAAATATAATTTATACACAATTGTAGAGTTGTTGCTTTGGCCAACAATTTTTCATTTTTATCAAACAATTTTCGGTAAAAAAATCGTTGTTGAGAAATAATAAAAACTTTGTATTGTGATATCCAAGATAATGTTCCACCTCCAGTTCATTATAAATCTTCTTGGGTCCCATTGTTTTATTTCAAACAGCTCACCATTTATTTTAAAAAGAATTGATTTTTTTCTTTGCCAATTCTTACACTTTTCTAATTTATTTTTAATGTATTTTTGAACGCGATTTTTCACTATTCCCCAAAATTAATTCACTACAATTAAAGTCCGGGTAAGCGAAGAATCGTGTATCTACGTCACGTTATTAAATTATGAAGTACGAATTTTTCATCTATAAATTATTATTGCACATACTTTTGGCCTCAGCATGCGATTGCGATACAGAATTTGTTTTTCTAGACCTTTGATCAAATTTTACTTCTAAAATTGGAACTATGTTCTTTTCATGCAACAATAATGTAGTAAGGCATTATTAATAACTATACCGGAATTACACGGTAATTTGCTGTTAAATGAGTTTTAACCCAATGTACGTAATTTCCGGAATTCGTTTGATTGTGGTAATCCCAATATCATTCCAGCGTGCCAAATTAAAGAGCAGTATGAATATTAATGCCGCGTTACAAACAGCGTTAAGAATGAAGCTCTTCCTGAAGCAGTCGTCACCACTATCAGACCAACCTTTATTTGATACGTTAAGTGGACGTACGATTCTTCTAAATACGCTGTCAGTAATTTCTCTTTCCTATTCTGTTTAATTTATCTCGGTTATTGCAATCGCTTGTTTCTTGTATCAAAACCTTTAAGTTAATAATTTCTTATTTTCTATCATCTTCTATGAGAATTCTAATATTTTAATATTCTTCTTCCTGTACAGTTTAAACTTCCTTTTAATTTTTTTTTTCAGATTTATTTTAGCGTTGAAAAGGCATTTTTATTTTTATAAAAGTTGTAAATAATTCGCCTCAAAATAAATCAATCATCAAATTTTATAACCGACTTTTCTCTCACGATTTTCTTTCGTTTTTTCAAAAAGTAAAAGCTCTATAGGAACAATTTTTATTATCATTAGAATTATGTGGTTCCTCAAGATTAATTCGCTTACTTTGCATACTATTTCGCGAGTTTTACAGTGCAACTTTATCTCAAGAGTTAATTTAGAATGAAATCCCCTATACCACGTTTCGGTACAAAAAATAAATTATTTTAAAAACACAAAAAAGAAATAAATACGGGATATTTATTTAAATACGTATATGAATAAGAAATAAGCCTAGAGCAGCCGCCATTTAACGGCGAGCTTTGATTATCAGTTCCCGCACATCACTGCTATACTATTTTTCCCTAAAACATTGATGATTAGTCTTCTATTAGTAGGATAAACATGATAAGCGAACCGGGGTGGTCTAGTGGTTAACTCGTCATCGCAAATCAGCTAATTTCGAAGTCTAGAGTTCTAAGGTTCAAATCCTAACAAAGGCAGTTACTTTTATACGGATTTAAATACTAGATTTTTGCTGATAGATCTTGAATACTCGGTAGGATTTCTGCAGCCGCCAACTGAATGATAGCTTCTGGGAAATGTCCTCTGAGAGAGGCAGAAGAGCACGACCGGAAGACGAAGGGATGAGACAGCTCCCTGCAGAGCTGTCCGCTGGTCCGCCCTTGCGTGGATTGGCGATGGTGACACACGGGGACTCTGAATCACCTGAGACCGAAGGCTCCCGCCTGGGCCATGGTAATGCTTCAATGTCGGTCTGGCCTCGGACGGGGGAGTTGAAGAGAGGGTTTAGGTTTAGTCGGTAGGGCGCAGGAACACATACGCACTTTAATTAACACATTTCGGAAACTGTAGCGAGTCCGACACTGCCCCTTATGGGGCGTACGTAATTGGTATTCCCCCTCCTCACAAAAAAAAGATCTTGGTTGATACCGGTGTTCTTTGGTGGTAGGGTTTTAATTAACCACACATCTCAGGAAACATCGACATGAGACTGCACAAGGCTACACCTCATTTACATTCATACATATCATCCTCATTCATCCTCTGAAGTAATACCTTACGGTGATTCTAGAAGCTAAACAGGAAAAGAGCGCATAAAAATGATGCAACTGTTGTTTACGAAGCAATGTATTTTTGTGTATTTACAGCATTAAGAAAGTGACATCATTTTCAAATACAAAACAATTTTTTTTTTTATTTGTTTCTCTATTGCTTTCCCAATAACAAAGTTCAGTTCTGCGGTTCTGCCTATCGGTACGGTTCATTTGATATGTCGTGAATTTTTTACGTAGTCAATACGATGCGATGTTTTGTAAAAAAAATCTTTTAAGGTCTGTAGAAGGAATCTGTAGGGTGTGTAATTAAGGTCGTAGTGTAGCTTTAGCGTCAGAATAAAAATACATAATTATTGTATGATAGGATGGCGCTATGAAAATTATGATTGAAAATTGGGTCGAAAATACTGAAAGGTTGAGAAACACTGCAGTAAGTAATTAAGGTACAGTAATAATCTCTATTGTAATATTTACCGTGTAATTATCAACACGTAATATTTTGTCATCCTTTATTACATTTTGCAATGTACTGTACAGAATTAGCTGACTGTACTTCATTTCAAAATTTTTGCATTCATTTGTCAAAAATAAAACAATTATATTATTTAGTAAGGGAGATTACTAAGAGCGAGAACATATTTTTAGGTTGGGTAGTAATCGTCGCCACTCCAAGTTCGTCGTTACTTGGTGGCGACTGTACATAAATACTACTACCAAAATGTGAAAGGTGGAGTAGTTAAATCACATTTTTGTAGTTACAAGTAATATGATAAGATAGGGGGAAATTAATACAAACTACAATTCGTAAAAAGTTCAGCCTTAAGTTAACTACAAAACACGCTGAACAGACCAAACAACAGGACGTACATTACTACTAAATGACCTGGCGGTTGTAAATTAAACTATACCAGATAATAAGTGGGTAATGGTTTCACGCGGCTAAACATTACATTATATTTATAAATAATAACTCTGATGAACTGCAGCGGTGACTCACGTTTTTATGTCATTTATATAAGCTTATTTCTCATTCCGCACCTCTACTTCTCATCGACTCCCAGTGCATTATTTCAACTTTAAATTTGCAAAACATGAGGTAAGAATTAAACTCAACGAAATAACAATTAATAACACGCCCTCACTATTATAATGTAAGCCAACTATCAATATAATTTATTTGTACATGCAAATTTGAAACAGAATAAACTGCAAATAACATAGACTTCTCAAAATTACTCATCAAATTTTTCACTGGTTAAGTCTGCGTAATGTAATTTAAATTTGAAAATCCTTAAACCGGTGGCAAAATAACACTAAAATAATGATAACGATAACATTGTCTGTATTTAGTATTTTGATAAGAAATTCTCCGATTTGATATACTCTAAAAATAAACAATTTAACTTAAATAATATACCCAAATAATTGAAGAAATCAATATGATTTTCTGTCATTTTCATCGATGTCAATTTTTTTTAGACTTTCAAACCAACTTTTAAAATGTCCCTAGTTGTAAAATAACAAAGGCTTTCTTATTATTCAAGGGCCATGTTAGTAGTACAAATGTAAATAACGCTAAGAACGGATATAAAATGGTACAGATGACAAACGTAAACATTTTTTTTTGATAAATTTCTCTTAGATTTACTAGTGCAATCACGCCTTCTAGTTTTTTTTTTTAAAAAAAGATAAATCTTTTCCATGAAAAAATTTCTTAATAGTGGCCTTGACAAAAAAAAAAAGTTTAAAAATTCCTCTTTAAATAAAATTGTATATCTTCTTATTTCATTCAATTTCAATCAAATTTGCTTCGGGATGATGAAACTGCGTGCTGAACAACTTTGGTGAATAAATACAGAAAAATTGCACTAGTTTTATCTAAAATTCGATATCAAATCATACCACTCCATTTTACTTATCCTACGAATTAAAATTTCTATCGTTAGATATTTTACAATATAACAAAATTGAATTCGTTACATCATTAAAACACGATTTATTCTATCTGTAAGTTTGATTGAAATTACTTTGCGAATTAATACTGACTAATTATCCAAATCAGTGAACTACCTTAGGTTATTTAAAATCTATAATAATATTTTATACCCTTATAAGAACTTATTATTTTCAGGCTTTAAAATAAAACTGAAATTACCAACAGGAATTTGGGCATGGAATTGGTAAAGATTTATGAAGTAGTTAATCTAGATTTTTAAATCGAATCTACACAATATTTGAACTGAACGTAATGTGATCACTGCTTCAACCGCCACCAACAGGAGAATTTTCCATGTATACACAGTTAATCAGATCTAGTCTAACGATTCGTTTTTGTACACTTAATGGTTTTAAAACAATAAACAAGGATTAATGAATAAAAAGAAAGGTAAGAGACCCTAGCATTAAATCAGTTGTCAGAAACGTACACTTAGTTCATTATTTCAATTAGGAGAAGTTTAATTTATGGACTACATTAAAATTAATAAAAATACAGCAGAGTTAATAATTACATGCTATCATATATTATGCAATCGCATCTTTTGTTACTCTAACGGAACCAGTTAATAAGATAATATAATCTAATAATAATAATTATAATTAAATAATTCCATTCATCTAAAATTATGTTTTATATTTCTTTAATTGTTCTAAGAATACTAAAAGGTAAAACATGTCAATAGCGTAAAATAACGGGGAGTTCTGTTATTGTGGCGTAAAAAACGAAATTTATTAACTTTAAAGTAATTCATTGATGATTAAAATAATTAAACCCCAACCCACGCAGGTTGGGGTGTAAGTACCTAGTACAGCATTAAACTTGTCCACTCTGATGAATTATATACATAATAGAAATAAAAAAGAGCCGATACAGAAAAGTAATGGTACAACAGTTTACGTAATTATAATTAAATAGCAAAAAGATAAACAGATTTTTGATTTTTAAGATAATACGTTTGTACGAATAGCTGTTTCAATCAAGCACCATACATATTATTTTGCAGTCCAATCAGAAATACTCCCTTTCAATTTTCACCCTCAGAAATTTGCTTACAATCACCTCTTTTGCTATCTATACATGCATTTTGTCTGTGATCTTTCCTTCTGTCGTCAGTCATGTAATCTCACTTCGCACACCCTTCTTAAAAGTTTTGTTAAGTCATAAATCTCTTTATGAAAATGTTTGACCTTTGCTTAATCTGAAATTCCTTTACCTTGACTGTCATACCTACTTTTCGTTTCTATTCCTTTTTTATTGTTTTTAAACTTCGATGGAATTTAGCATATGTTTTCAATTTATAATAAGACAGATTTTTTGTCAATTACAAGTAAGGACAAGAGTAATAACGACCAAAATGGAATTTTATTACAAGACTTACATAATCTTTTTAAAACACGCCGTCATTATAATATAAACATTTATATTTATAATTCTTTCAGAAAATTTGAATTGTAAATGCTAATAGACCAAGACACACACATATTAACTAACATCTTTAGATTATATGGGTCTCCCACCTAACTTTAAGGACGGCAGTGTACGAAATAGTAAGAAGATAAGCTCCAACAAAAATAAATAACTGATTATAATAAACAAAAGAACATATAAAGAAAAAATTGCCAGTTTTTTCTATTACAGATCAGAAACAATAAAATTAAATGAGATGTAAAGAAAAATTACTAATAAAGAAGTTTATAAAATATATTTATAAACTTCTATCATCTTTATTTCGAAATACAACTGAAAAATGATTTTCAATTTAACTCTGACAAGTTTTACGTAGATGCAAATAACACCCACATAAACATGTATTGTTAGATAATGACATAATACAAATCGACAATCTTTGTATAATAGCTAGCTGTAAGCAACTGTAATAAATTTATAAAGTACGCACTATTTCTCCATTTTTTGTACTAAGTATGTAATAATAGTCTTCAGTAAATCAGTTAAGACAAATTACTGTCGGCTCCATTTTAATCACTTTCTATCTTTCTCACCCTGTCTCTGTCAATTCCTCCTTTCCCCCTTCATTTTTATGCCATATAAAATAACGTATTACTCCTCTTTTTAATATCCTATTTTTAAAATAGCTCCTTTTTTTAAAATAGCTAAAAAATCAAATTCTAAAAATTAAAATTAATGTATTTTTTTAAATGCACAAAAATAAGAATAATAATAATGCAGTCATTTTCCCATAAGTCGTTAAGGTTAATTTTGGCTATGCCTTTTTGTACTAAAATCAAATTTTAAGTTACTTCAGTTAACTCTTTCCATACATTTTTTAAACTTTAATGTTATTTATCAAGGAGTGTTGATAGCTACAATTACAAATTGTATTGTGTAAAAGAAATGGGAAAAAGAAAAACAACATATTGAAATGGAGCTTATGGGATGATCGTACCAAACTGGTTTGTCTTAAAACATTGATTATCTATAAACAACTATAATGTTGCTCCAAGATTAAACTAACGTATCATCCACATAGATCATATTGTCTCTCTACTATAGTCGCTTAAGAACAGTGCAGTTATACGTCAAGCTCAACAATACACTGGCCAAAAAAAAAAAAAAAAATGCCAGATATGAAAGATACTCCAGTATACTTTTATTTTGTTTCCAATACAAAGGATGTGATAAAATGCTTTCGTTCAAAAATTGTTTCATTTGAAAGTGTTCTAATGCTACGAAAAATTGTTCTTTCGTATATAACAATTCTCAACATTTTTCGTACTCATAACAAAGACACTAACAATTATTGTATTCAACTTTACGTGCTATTCAATCCTTCATTTAATATTCTTTCTCTGCTGTGCTATAGGTCTGAATAAAACTTATTCAAATTTAACCAAACAATTAACTTAAATGAGAAAAAATGACGTCTGCAGATGGTCCACTGAAACTTACAATTTTAATAATTTGACGAATCAACATTTTGAATAAATCAAAAACCCTCAATATAGATTTTGGCATAAGAAAACTTAAAAAAGATTTTTCTTTGGATCTATTCCCATTTACCATTCGTAAGTACAGGGTAATTTGTTAGTTCTGTTACCCAGTTATTAATGTCTGGTAATTTTTTTCTATGAAAGGAAAATTTTGTTTTGTGACACGAAGTTGGTAGCGCTACTCAACCAGTATAGATACGGCAGTGCGAGTTGATTCTCCTTGAGCTGTGTAAACGTTTGTGCCGTTTCCGGTCGTGATATGAACAGAATGTCTTTTACCATAGAACAACGAGTTTTCATTCTTGAACAATGTTTTGCTACGAAATCGTACGCGAGTGTAAAGAATCATTTCAAATTAGATTTGTTGCTGTTCCTCCGCCAGAAAAAATGTCAATTTCTAGGCTAGCAAACCGATTTCCAGAGACAAGTAGTGTTTGCGACAGAAAACGTAGTGGTCGACCAACTCGCTTGACAGATGACGTTTTAGAGAATGTGAAAACAAGATTGCTCAATTCTCCACGGAAAAGTTTACGAAAACTTTCCTCGCAAGTCGGTTTCTCATATTCGAGTGTTCAGAAAGCTGCTAAAAAATTGAAATTGTATCCGTATCGCGTACGATTAGTCCAAGAGCTTCAGCCTCCAGATTTAAACAAGCGATTGCAATATCGCCGTTGGTTTAGGTCTCTCGTAAATGATAACGGAATCGAATTTTTAAACAAAGTGTTCTTTAGTGATGAAGCTTGGATCCATCTCGATGGTTATGTGAACAGTCAAAACTGTCCAATTTGGGCGGTTGAAAATCCTAACGTTTTACAAGACAAATCTTTGCATCCTGAAAAAATTGGTGCGTGGTGTGCGATATCTCGTCATCGTATAGTCGGATCCATATTCTTCGAACAGACAGTAAATATTGAAGTATACAGGAATATTGTGCGCCAATTTGTGTCCCTCCTGGAACGTCAAGAACGGTATTGCTGGTTTCACACACGATTCGAGAAACCGTGAATTTTCTGCAAGAGTTCTTTGATGATCTAATAATAAGCAAGGGCTTATAGCCTCCAAGGTCTCCAGATCTCACATCTCCTTATTACTTTTTGTGGAGCTATATTAAGTCCGAGGCCTTCAAAAATAATCCTATTGGTGAACTTAAAGTCAATATTACAGAATTCATCACGAATATTTCCAATGCAACTCTTAAAAAGCTTTCTGCTAATATGCTGAAAAGAGTCCGTGCCTGTATAACCGCAAGGAGTGGGCATTTTGAGCATATTCTTTAACAATTATATGTAAGTAATAGCTTTTTATTAAATCTCTTTTGTAGCAAATACATAAATTTTTTTATTCCACCTAAATTTCCCTTTCTTAAATTACATTTAAAATTGGGTAACAGGACTAAAAAATCACTCTGTATTTTAGAAAGGATTACAGATATTCACAAGGATACAGGGAGGGGCGATCTACACCTACAGAACTCAAAGTGAGGGAAACGCAATCTCAAAAGAAAGAAACGTAAGAGAGGGGAGATCTATCTACGCATTTCTAATCACAAGAAATAGACAACTCCCACCCAGAATATATTTTCAAGCCTCATTCATGTAGTAGGTGTCCACAAACCCTAACGAGATTGGGATATTTTTTACTCATAATGGGAACAATACCACTGTTTAACGAGATTTACTAATTAGCAAGACCTGTAAATGTATATATATTCTGTTATATCTATCATGTAAGTCATATGCTTAGTATTTGGTTAAAGAAATAGTACAAAACGTTTTACTTTCTCAAAAACTGAAGAAATATCAAGGAAAAGGCCTTAGTTTCCTACAGAAACAAACCTCTCTTTTGAAGGATTAGTGAGGCGCGCGGAAATAAATATTCAACTGAACCGTAAATCGTTCAGCCAGACCTCCCACTTGAAAATAAAACACACGCACACTATTTCGATTCTTTCTATAGAAATGAACAATGAGTAACACACGAAACGTCCACACTTTTATTCTATTATTTTATTCTGTTTGGTTGTAAAGAATTCAGACAATTCAAGATAATCAATCAGTCTTAATAACAATGATTCAGTGAATGCAGCAATAAATGAATATTTGATTCAATTCACTAACAACATTGACAAGAATATATAATCTATGATGACTATTAAATAAAAATCGTACAATCCAACACTTTAAATTAATTCAAGTTAAATAAAAGAAATCGCTTCGTCATACGTAAAGCAACTATAAACTTTACTAACACCATTTGTGAGACTGTATTTATAGCAATATTTTTTTTTTTTTTTTTAATTCTACAAGTTCATTGACAATATCGTTGGATTTTCAATTTTCATCTGAAGTACTGATAAAGTACTTATGATTGTACCCCCGTGAAAAACAGAATAAATTCACGAATTCAACAAAAAAATAACGAAACTAATCAGGAAATATTCGAGATAAAATGCAAAAACGCTGCTAAGTAGAACAGAATATGTAACTTTTTAAATTCACAAATACTGTATTATTAATGATTTTACATTCATTAATTAATGTTATAATAACAACAAATGATTACAACTATAAATTATTCAAAAAAAAAAAGGTTTACAGATTTTATTCCCCATTATGCTTTCGGATTATTGAATTCATCGGTAATCACTGTTTTCAGCAATCAGTAAAGATCGTACATCAACTGTACGGAACCTAACTTCTGAGTATTAAAACTAACCTAAATAACTTCAATTTATAATCTTGTTATTTACTTTTGTTAATTGAGTTTATTTAATGTACTACATTATTTTCTTACAAGTGTCAATTCATAGGATTGATACCGTATGTCTTCAGATATCAATTGCAGCTTTAATGATTTATGACTTTAGATAGGAAATTTCTTTTTTCATACAGTGAGTATACCTGTAGCTTGTTATACCCTTGGATCGCTAGGAGCGTTCTTTTTCATACAGTGAGTATACCTGTAGCTTGTTATACCCTTGGATCGCTAAGCCAAGATAAATTTCTAATGAGAACTCGGATAAAAAACCATAATTTTAAAAATTATGGTCAGGAGACAATTTACGGAGTAGTCAGCGTTTATATATACGGGTATAACTTAACGTTCCTACAAAGCCTCGAAATACCTACCTTCTACATGGGAAGGAAAACATTAAGAATCTCTGCCATTCCAGCACACATGACATACCGAAACACTGCAATAGAGTATGCACCCTGATACGAGGCACTAGAATCTCATAATAGGGCAAAGCAACATCATTATTTCATTTAGGAGAAAATTAATTTACTGCCAACCTAGACGACTGACGCAATTAATATACCTAAGGTACATGATTGACTGTTCTATGATTTATAATTTTTGTTAGAATATGAACAAAAGTTGATCGTCCTTGCAGCCGCAGCAACGGCGTTTATGTTACACATAAAACTATAATACCTACGAATAATAAATTGTACACTAATAGCTTTTAGTGGGATTTTTATAGAGCAACGATTTTTGGGAGAATAATTTACAGAAATCGGAACGTTAGCAATCTTCTACCGTTAATGAAAACAAAAATTCACAATTATGTATCGTATGGATGAACCCCGGATGAATTCAGATAAAAAGCATACGGATAGAAACCCCTTATGAGTAATTTTGTTTTTATTAATTAAAGCGAAAAGTATAATTAATCCCGGTTACTATCAATATACAGCGATAATAACAAGTCGTGCCTATCATAGATCTCAGCAATCAGCTGAGAATTACTTCGGAAATAAATATGCAATGAAAGGAGCTATAGAATAGAAGGAATATTTACGGAGGACGGTATTAATTTTCATTATTTAAAATAAATATTACGCAATATTAAGTGATAAATACCCTATATAACAGGAATAAAATACATAGCAATAGTAATAAAAAAGGATATGCGAAGGACAGAAAGTCAGAAGATAATAACGTTAACAAATTTACACTGCAGTCGTCTTTTAGTCACGAAGAGTACGTACGAGTAGGTGGATCATTATAGCTAACAATTCTGTTAATACATTCCCTTAAAGTAATCTGGTAACTTTAATTTACAATATCTTATAACATAAACAGTTAACATGATTTAAATTTAATTAACGTATATCATCACTGCTAACAAGTTTTATGACAACCATTGCAATTCTTAAATAATGAATATTACACCCTTAATATTCACGAATACTTTGTTAAAATAATTATTCTGAAAAAATATAATCTTACCTATTTTGGTACAATGGTTGGTTGACTGTTATTTTAGTGTAATATTTAACTAGTTTCTTTAAAAAAAAAGTAATAAATCCAAACAAATCGTCCCGATTACCTTATTAATATCGTCATTTTTTACTACTTCCAAAACAATCTCTATTCAAGTTACTCTTTTTTGAATTTTGTCCAGAATTTTATAAGTTTTATAGACTTTTAATAGACCTTGTCGCAGCTTTTTTTTCTTTTGCAAACGACAACCTTTCTGGTTGTTTACCATGAAAAAAGAAAAATATAAAACTAGAAAATATATAATTTTACAAGAAATGTTAATACGTAAAAATTCCTGCTGTTTATTACACACTAAACGGAATATTGTAATTTATCATAACGCTTCATTTATTACTGAGAACAAGGTTAACCGTATAGCACCACAACTATTTTACTGAATAAACCACATAAGGTAAGAAATCTTAACATCATACAAAAATAAATCATACCTTCTGCAATAATAATGTCAATTATTTTCAGAAAAAAAATCGCAATAACATCCACACACAAAATATGAATATAAATGCTGCATAAACTAGCAATCCAATTAAATTTCACATAATAATTTACAAGTTTAATGTGTGCACGTACATGTAGACGTTCCTTAGGTACATCTGCGCTTGGAAAGACATTTTTTTTTTAACGAGAGCTGCATTATGTTATAATTATTTTTAATTATATAAGAAATTTAATTATAGGTGAAAGAATTCGTGAAAGTTTTTTTTTTAAATTACAAATTTGAAGAAAAATCTGAAAGAGGTTTTACGTGTATCTACATATACTTACTAAAACAACTTAAAGAATACTTTAAGCCTTAGAAGGAAATAAATTTTGCAATTCAATAATATATTGTCAATAAATTAATATCAGCATTAATTTTCTAGCAAGGTGGCCCGTTAATTAAATTTGAAAAACACAGGCAGACTGCACATATTTTAGTAAACGTCGAAAAACAAATACGAAAGTCTAATTTTAGTACTGCGCTGAGATGTCAGCAAATAAGATGAGTAATCCCCTTCACCATTATAGCGCAAGACTTACCTATCAAAGTCAATTAAGTATATTAAGTGCAATATATATACTTACAGACAATTGCTATGCCGTAACATTTAATATTACTGAACGAGTGATATTTATTTAATGAAGTAGGAGTAAACGTTAATCTAAATTAACTTCTGTCGTATAAAATCACATACAATCAATCCAAATGATGATTGATCGAGAACAAAATATTATCGCTATAAGGATAAAAGGCTCTTTTTTTTTTAATAATTTATTTGAAATTTCTCTCTTTTTACAGTCGAAGGCTGATATCCCCCAAAAGACTTAGACGGTGAAGAACAATTTGAACTACTGAAGATAATGAGATCTGCGATTCAGAATTTATTACTGTACTATGATCCTGAAATTGAAATAAATCGTAAAAATCGACATACGCGATTTGAAGATAAATATATTATAAATACCAGAGGAAATTTTAATAACATATGAAACGAACGCATGCCAAAAAAAACCAAATATATATATATCTTAAATAAGGAACGAGGCAAGCAATGTAAAAAAAAAAAACTTATAAAAAAAAATAGAAAATAAATCTTTTTCCTACAAGAAAGAATACTTTGTTGAGTGTAGGAGTTCTTTTCTTAATAAATTATTTGTGTTCAGATTGACCATTTGTCGATTTTTCTCAAATTATGAGCGTAAAATTGGAAACCACATTTACAACACAGAAAATCAAACTTAAAAACATTTCGCGTTAAAAAACATTTAATTTTTGTTCGTATATTTAATTTTTTTCTAAAAAAATTATCAGCTAAACAATTTCTGACGAAAACTCTTCAATCTGACGAAAAATTTCAACTTTCATAACTCCCTGTTCTTTTTTTTGTTTTTGTTTTTTACTGAAATAACAAGCAGTACCAAATTTTCTGCTAATATCTAATCTTATAAATACTACAATTAGTATTAACTGGCCAATAATCTATGTATATATTCGATGCATACATACAATAATCTGGGAAAACAAAATAAGTTTTAACATAATATCATTATTAACGTTAAATATATTAAACAGTATTTTATAAAACTTATTAATTAAGTTGCAAGATAATTACATATTTATTACTTACCGCAATTAGTATCTGCGAAAACTTTATGAGCATAGTCCCTGGTAGGAAATCAATGAGGGACACCACATCTCGCGCGTCCCTGAAAAAAAAAAACCTTTTTATATTAAAGTCCCGGACATTAAAAACTCTCCTTATCCCCTCTTATTAAATCCTACAGGATGGTTACCCCTTCTCGTTTCTTTTTTTACTTCAGCCACTTAATTAAAAGAATGCGTGGGAGGAAACGTAAAACAAAACAAAGAATAAAATGCATAAACGTACTTCTTTTTTTAACTTAAATCGTCAGGAATTGTTTTCAATTACTTCATCTCTGTAGATTGTCTGAGGACGTTAACAATTGTTTACAATGAAAAAAGGCGAAGAAGTTAATTCATTTATACGTAGGTAAGAAACTAGCGCTTTTTCAGTTCCTTACTTTATTTATAAAATCGTGCAAAAAACTAAAAGAACCTTTTTTTTAAATAAGTTGAAATAAAATATCCAAAAAATGAAAAAAGCACATAATTTAGTAAAAACAATAAAATTTTTAAAATCACAGAAAATATATTCTTTAATAGATTTTGTAACAATATTTTACTATAGATTTTATTTATGTTATATAAAGGTAATATTTATAATTGCTGGAAGATATCCCATGATTTTAGTTACTTGATAACAATGTTTTCTAATTTTTATTAATACGGGAGGTCTATTTATAGTATGTATTATGCTAGAGTGCAAATGAGCTATACAAAAATCAATTTTGTTAACGAGTACGTAATAAAATTAGGACTGATTAAAAAGATGACGTAACAAGGTAGAATACTAATAAAAGATATATGTTTTAAAAAGAATATATTTGCAAAAATAAAATCTCAAAAACAACTGGCTTACTTGAATCTAAGATGATTTTACATTACAAAAACATTTATTTACCCTTACAGTAGTTAAACATGAGTTTAAAAAAAGCAACCATATATATAAATCTTAAAATATGTAGTAGTAATCAGTAATAGAATGATGATTCCTATGGCAGCTGAGAGTGAGAATTCAGATAAAAATAACACCTCTGTCGAACTGACCAAAAAATGGCATTAACTATATGAGAATGAACTGCCAAGTATGCTAATATTACTCCAGGATAATATTCAAAAGATAATGTAACTAAAAAATTTATAAATACCTTTCAAATGAAAAATTTAAGAGCACATACGCCTTGTGAAAGATACTTCGGCAAGCCAAATCATAAGTGGCGAATGTACAAATTCAGTTAGTTTAAGAATTACCTACATTAACGGCATTTATTTTTTATGCATCTTATAAAATGGCAATTTAGGCAAATTTAATGATGAAATATTCATTGTAATTAAATGTGATTCATGACAAAAAGTGTTAGCAACTTTTTTGTATAAATTTACATAATCTTGAAAAAAATCTAAACTGATTATAATAATTAAATGCAAATTTGTTATTAAAATAAAAATATTGATATTTTTAATGTAATTATCAAGAACACATAATGTAATCGGTAGAAATCTATATGATTATTCTGAGTAATTATTATATGTTATGTCTGGAACAGCAACATGTAATTGACAAGCAATTAGTGTTAAATTATTTTAATTAGTGTTCTCGTTTATACATTAAATACTTAACTAATAAAACGATAGAAATTGGATATGATTACATCAAACAACGAAAAAATTTATTATTTTATTAATAGATTTCATAGGTATATGGGGGCCTATATATTAAACAAAGAATACGCTCACCACTGGCGCCGTCTCTGAATAACAACCTGTTAAAAGAACAGAATAACTTCCCCCTCCCAAAGATTAAATTAATGCGATGCCGTTTAAACAAAATATTTTATCAACCAGTTATTAACATGCAACAGCATAAAAAGAAAATAAGTAACTTTTGAGAATTTACATAAATAATAATTTTATCATTCTTCATGGCGATCGTGGAGTATTCCCTATTTCTAGTATAATAAAATTAGCACATAAATATTAATAAATACGTTTATTAATAAATCAAATAAATTACAAGCAAATGAAATAATAAAGCGTAAAAATCCATAAAAGTTCCATGATTCATATAACAATTACTAAAAAATGATTTAGTTAAAAACAACTTTAAAATGAATAAAATTGAATGATTTATAGCAATAAATCATTCTCGCTATATCCTATGCAAAATATACTATAGGATGTGTTTTGTGTATAAATAAATATATATATATATCTTTGTGATATCTTACATCGTTATAAGATAATATATTAATCGAACAACTGACTAAAACACAATGCGGCAAATAATAAACGTTAGAACTGTCTGGGAATATAATGTTTTGAGCAACTAATCCCGGTTTCTTCTATGCAATATCGCTTTTGATATCCTCTTACTTTTCTTCTTTTTCTTTCGATTAGATCTTAGATCTCGTTGCATTTACCTTCTTCTTTTCGTTGTTTCCAGTACCTTTTCATTCTTCCCGAGAGTGCTTATTTTTGCTCTTCTGTAAATTTTCTGGAACCGTTTTCGGTTTTTCCTTTTCATCTGGTTTGAAATCCTCAACTGTTTTTCGAAACTCAATACTATCTGTTAATTTTTATTTAGTTTTCCTAGTTCTTGGTTTACTTGTCGGTCCAACTTTATTTTTGTTTTTCTATCTTTGTAAAAATTAAATGTTTTGTAAAATCCTCATTCTACTTTTCCGTATTTTCGTTTTTAAGGCTTTTATTTCCAGGTAAATTTCTTTGTTAGATTTTAACCTATAACCTTCCTCTTTTTTTTGGGCCCAAAAATCTTCCATAATATTCTACTTTTGTCTTTTAAAACACTTCTACATTAAACTTTCCTAAATACTCGCTTACATATACGGCTCCTGCCTGGGCCAATTACTATCTTATAGTTAATTAGCTTTATAACTTAAAAATGTATGATTATAAACATCCGCTGTCAATCTATAAACCGTTAGCATTTTACGAATCCTACTTTTAATTCCTTCTTTTTCGAGTACAGTTTGTCGAGTATTTGTTGTCCCATTTCAGATTATTTTCTACACGGTTCTTAACACTGGTTATAAATTCTGTTGTTTTTTTTTCATAGCCCAATTGTAAACCTAGTTTTTTGCTGTTTTCTGTCAATAGATTTACTTTTAATTTTGCTCCTTCTACATTTGTACGTAGGATACCTACGTAATCTGCAAAGGCTAAAAGATCAACGTCTAATTTCTTTTTCCCCGTTCCTAAATACATAGATTCTGATATGTGATGTTTAACCAGTTCTTTACTCCATTCTCTAATTACTTTTTCTAAAGAAATGTAGAATAAAATTGGAGAGAATCCATCACCCTACCATACACTTGTTTTTATCTCAAATATTTCTGACAATTCTCCACGTAGTTTAATTATAAAGTTGGTAATAATTTTTGGAGTTGGAGTTAATTTTTTTTTGAGAGATTAAAACATTTCTTTTCACCTTAAACAAAAAAAAAACTGTTTTTTTTTTTTTTTTGTTTTTTTTAGCCAGAGACGTCCCTTTTCACGCCAATAAAACAACATCAAGTATTTACAAAAAAAAAGATCCGACTAATAAAAACCTTTACAAGAATTAACTCACAACTGTTAAGAATGATTATTAATGTTTTCTCGTAAGATTATTACTTTTCCGTAAGTGATCTATGGTTTCAGGAGAAGTAAACGGATGTTAATTGAAGAACTTCTTCCTAAGATTTGTTATAATTAAAGATCTTTCCTTTACTTCCACGTTTGCATGAACAGAGATTTACAAGTAGAAATCTTGAAGCTTAACGCTTAACAAGCTTTGAGCTTCAAAATATCTACTTAGTTTTTTATTTAACTTTTAGAACAAAGTACGTGTCCCTCTCAATTACTCAACGTAATCGTGTCGTGGTCGGGGTGCGCTAATCAATAAGCATGGTTTAAAAAACGTGATGTTTACTATAATCATGTTTGATGCTCGCAAATGGTCTTTAATCGCATTTGCGATTGATTTTCTTTACTGATTTTTTTAAATTATTTATCTTCATTTACATTTTCTTTAGTCATTATTGCAAATTAAAAAAATATATATTTTCTCTTTTTATCAGGCTTAAAATTTAGCGATTTTGAACTTACTAGTGTCGTGTTAAAATATTTTAACATTCTGTTAACAAATAATTACGTTATTGTTTATTTCTGCAATTTCACATCGGTTAAAGGAGTGGTGCGGGCATAATTGCATTACACTGCATTATATTTTTGAATTGGATAAAAAAAACTTCAATAGAATCTTGGGTTCAGAACAAAAATAGAAATGCAGGCGCTACCATACTATGTTGTAATTAGAACTGTTGTGTGCTTGGTCGAATTCATTTGCATAATTCTTTATTTGAAATATATGCAGTTACATTTTTTAACACAAAAGCATTCCTTTAAATGCCTTTTTCCTAAACTATTAGATAAGACTAAATTCAAATTTATTTGGCATAGATACAAATTACATGCTAATAAATCAATTGTCCTTGAATCCAGTAAAACTGATCTTCAAAACAGAATGATTAGAATGAATAAAAAAACGCCATAATTATTCTTCTACGTTATTAGATAAATTTCGTCAGTTTATTATAACAGGAGTCGTAAAGCTTTATATAATAGTATAATGAAGATAAGTTTTATTTTTAGTATAATTATATCTAGTGCGCTAATAATCATTATTATGAGATGAATGCGGCAAAAATTACCTTTACTTACTTAAGAAAATAAATCCCAAAATAATGTTCTAATGTACTCAATAAATTATTTCAATGATTGATTAACTTATACAAAGATTACTTTTTTCATTAAAACAAATTAAACACAATAATATTCTGAGTTGTCTGCCCGGTTAGCAGCGAATATTAGTTTTCTCCACATTCCCTAATCATGCAGTTTTCCCTAAACTGTTTTCTGCAGTTTCTCATTAAACACTCACAAGACTTCATTCCACTTAAGACTTTTCTCCACTCCCTTAAAAAAAAACCCAAATATAATATGAATTTCCCCCCCGTTTAACTTATTTCACTCCATCCTTTCGGTCTTTAAAAAAAAAAATATTCAAAATATTCTAATTTATAATATTACGAAGAGAAAAAAACCTTGCATTGGGCTCTTGGTGTACCCATTATTTAAAGAGAGTTTCTTTTAACATAATTCTGTTAAACTACGATTGTTTTCAAAGGCAAGGTAAGAGTTTCATTTATGTTCCATATTTAAACCTGTAAGAAAATCCTCTTAAATTGAATTCCGTTCGACCTATCCTTTCCATGCATTAAGTTTGATCTCATTTCTATTTCATAAAATAAATCCTAATAACTATTTCCGATAATTCCATTAATGACTATTTCTATTAACAGTTTCAAGTAAATCACAATTAAATACGTCTATCAAAATTAACTACCACTAACTTCCTTTTTTCCACGACTCGTTCCGGCTGTTTCCTTGATAGTCTGCCTTCTCGTAAAATAAACAGGAAAAATATCATTTTTCTACTGTACGACTCGTGTTTTCTCTATAAGCCCTTACGGAGAACTTAGTGGATTTTTTAACACCCATATGGGCTCGAAGGAGACTCCTAATGTGTACAATTGGTAGTGTAGGGTTTTCTGCCCACAATATTGAAAAAGAAAAGCCACTAAAAAGCTTTTTTCCTTGGCAGTTTTAGATTCTCATACAAAATAATTTATATATAATCGTTTGTTAAATATAAATAGTCTTTTCGGATCCCGATTGGTATTCCGTTAGAATGGTACAGCACAAGTCAATCCAATTTTGCAAACTCTTAACTTAATTTTTGTAACATTATAAATAAAATTACCGTTTAACAAACAATCAACGACTGAAAAGTGCCCTTACATGTGTAATGGAAACGAGTAATCGCTTATCCGAGATTCTAATATTAAAAAAAGTAATTAATAAATTTGTGAATAAGGAATTCAGGAGGTAGGCAAATTTAATTTATCTGATAACGTTATCGATTATTGTTTGGATAATTTAGCAAACTTTTTCAGTTGTTCAAATTTACAGCATCCATGATGTTTTACAAATCCATCATTTGACACCTGCGAGACTATTTATCTAATAATGAAATAATTATTACATTATTCTTTAAGTTTTATCCTTTCAAATTCGATCGAAAATGTTACTCTTGGCATGAAAAAGTAATAATATAAAATCATATTCCTATATTGGTTTCTTTTTTTTACATTTCACCTGTATAAATGTCATTCTTCAGGAGAATTAATTCGTTCTCCCAGGGTATATTTCATTAATTTCGTCCGTATATTTTTTTTTTCATTGTAATTAACTTTAATCTCCGTGAAGTTATTAGCAGATTTCTAAATTAATAATATTTATGGGGATGAAATCTGTAATCACATCTGTTGGCCAGATGTCGAAGAAGTTTTCCAAAACATGTCACAATCAAACAGAGCATACTAATCGCACCATTTTACAGACAACATATGAATCATGATTGATGTTTACTAGACCAGCTAAAGTATGAAAAATCCAAACCCGAAATGTACGTTTGAATGAAAATTAAATTGAGGGACTGTAGGGCGTGCCATGAAGTCCAGTAACGGCAATACAGTGACGATTATCATTGCAATGCAATGAAGAAAAAGGTTTTGACTTGAGTTAAGCTAAAGTAGGCGTAGCAGTGTCTACTGACAACGTACGTCGAATATAATACTACAATACAGAACCGATAGGCAGTGGTTTAAGGAAATCGGTTAAATAAAATTTGTAAAAGATTAGTCAACCACCAATAATGACACACCTAGTTGGCAGATGGTTTAAAGAGGTACCAGAATACGTGACAACCTGATAGAATAAATAATATGGATATAACATAACACTTACAAAGAAAAAATATAGAATGAAAAATCTAATAAATGTTGATAATTCACAAACAGAACTTAAAACGTATAATCGCAATCGCTTCTGGTATTATCGATCTGGCTTCCATTATAAATGCAGTTACAACTATTACAGACGAGAAATGTCAACAACGTCCCGGCAATGAAAATAAATGTAAAATAAAATATTAGATTAGGCAATCCAGTAAGGTAAACAATGCGCCATAAATTTTTATTTAAAAAAAAAAGAAAACATTAAAAAAATTAACATAAACTTGTCTTATAATGCAATAATACTTTTAACATCTAATAAACATAAATACATTAAAATTATAATTGAAATATAAATACTACAAAATAAACAATAAATATTAGTTAAATAAAATAACAATAACCAACCCAACCTAATAGTACGTTATAATCAAACCCCAACCTCTACAAACTGTGCATGATTTATGTTTCAATGGTGGATTAAATTATAACGTAAAAAAGTTATCTTTTAATCTTTAAACAAGTAAAGTTAATGCGAAGATTAAACGAGTTTTCAGTAAAGTGTGCTACAACGGACTTCTAGTCCGTTAATCGAATATAAGTACAATTAATTCGCAACCAGAAAAAAATTATGGCATTAATTCTTATGTAAAAATAAACTTTTTCATGGCAAATATACGAGTTTACCGTGAATAATATCCTTGTAAATATGATTAGTTATTAAACTAGGTTATCAATGACTCAGCCGTAAGTTCCGGTCATAAAGCTGGCTAAATTATTTGAAAGAAAAAAATTACATTCAAATACTTAATATATTTCAAGTAATAATATAAGAATCTAAAGGCTGTACGAAAATATTTTTATTGCAGTACTAAATAAACGGAGTGGCAAGTACCTAACAACAGTTTCTCACAAATTCAATATCTAACACTGGTTTGTAATGAGGAAAGCATGAGTTTAAAAAAAAAAAATATATATATATATTTTTTTTTTGGTAAAATACTGCAATTGAAAGACATTTTTCAAGAAATTAAAAAAAAAAATCTTATCTACCTCATTGAATTATTTAGAAGTCTTATGTTATTTGGATAGAAAAATGGCATTAAAACACTATCTTAAATTACGTTTTGAGGTCTTTTTGGTTAATTTTTTTGCAATATTTATACAAACCTGATCCAATATACTTACGCATACGTAATCTATATATAAATCATTGTGTATATGTATAATTTAACTCGTATTCACGAAGTTTGATCAAACATCATTTTGTATATACAAAAAATGATGATTGTCGACATGTAACTTAATTAAAAAGTTTAAAAATCTCTCTAAATATGCATAAATGCATACAACTCTTTTATATGAGCGGACAAAGTGCATACGTATACATAAACAGATAGGATATACTTGAATAATTAAAAATCGAAAGGACAAAGATAATTAAAATATTACAGGTTGAATAAATTAAGAATTGGGTTTAAAATGCAGCAGTTTATAATACGAAAATAAACCCGGTTCTTAATGAATCGGATAATTAATTTACTTTTATTTTGTGACTTTTGTTTGTTTATTTCACTAAGCTCGATGATTGATTCAACAATCTACGTAAATTAGACTTGCAAATACAAAAACAAAACAAAATAAGATAAAAATAAAAAATCGCTCTAGGGTCGACACGGTGATCCTGACAACAGGTGGGCGTTTTGTTCGGATCACCTGCTAACTTCTTTAGAGTGGGGATAACATTTATCTATTATGTTAGCTCCCACCTCCACGAAGTAGATTGTACTCCCACTGACATTATTCTCGTTAGAAAGCATACATCTATTATGCTAATGCCTAATCAATGTAAATCATCCAGTAATTAGTTCAGGCAAAATACATTTGAAAAATAAGAGAATAATAATATTAATACGATATTCACAGTAAACTGGAATCTCATCTGATAAGAAGAAAAAAAGTAGATTAATTTCTTACCAACACTCTTAATTCCATTATCATTCTGCTTTATACTGGATTCGTAGCAAAAACCTATAGAAGTCTAGACGTTGCAAATATTTAAATCCATTTGCTTATATAGGATATATATTTCATAAACATTCATATTTCAAACAAACTTCCGCTACAATACCATTTTTTTTCTTTTCCTGTTTAGCCTCCGGTAACTACCGTTCATATAATACTTCAGAGGATGAATGAGGATGATATGTATGAATGTAAATGAAGTGTAGTCTTGTACAGTCTCAGTTCAACCATTTCTGAGATGTGTGGTTAATTGAAACCCAACCACCAAAGAACACCGGTATCCACGATCTAGTATTCAAGTCCGTGTAAAAATAACTGGCTTTACTAGGACTTGAACGCTGGAACTCTCGATTTCCAAATCAGCTGATTTGGGAAGACGCGTTCACCACTAGACCAACCCGGTGGCTCCGCTACAATACCAGTCTATATAATTCCTTCCTTTATTTTTGAACAGAAGTTTTTAACTACTCCATTAATATTTTCATTAATGAAATTGTCAAATCGAATACTGACAGAGGCTAATTTATAAAGTATAAAGGGTCATTCACGGGAACCGGATGTTTTTAAAATAATCATAAAAAATTGAATATTTACTTTAAAAAAGTTTTATTGGTACTAAAACACTTGTTAAATCAAAGCATTTGTTACTTACTCATGAACGAAAAATTATGTCCGGCAAGTGATGTCCATTTTGGGCAATACATTGTTGTAGCCTTTCTCGGTAACTGGCCTCAATTCTTTCCAGCACGTCTACATCAATCTGGGTCACATGATGACGAATTGCGATCTTGAGGTCCTCCAATGTACGGTTTATTGCCGTACACACGCGATTTCAGAAACCCCCACAGAAAAAAAATCACAACTACTTAAGTCGGGGGACCGAGGGGGCCAAGGAATGTCACCGAATCTGGAAACGATCCGTCCCGGAAACAAGTTACGGAGAACAGCCATCGTTGCCCGCGCTGTAGCTCCATCCTGCTGGAATAACACATTTTGATAATCGATTCCACGGTTTCGTAACTCAGGGATGAAAAACGTATTCAACATCGCAATGTAACGATCAGCTGTTACAGTTACGGCAGCGTCATTTTCTTCAAAAAAATATGGTCCAATAACACCGACCTTTCCTATTGCACACCAGACAGTCACCTTTGGGCTATGAAGTGGCTCTCGTGAAGCTGATGTGGGTTTCTTTCTGCCCAATACCGGCAATTCTGTTTGTTGACGAAGCCATTCAGATGAAAATGGGCTTCGTCACTCATTAACAATAACAAATTTTCATTTTCTTCAAAAACGGTAAGCATTTGTCGACAAAATTGTAATCGCTGCGTGAAATCTTGCTCGTTTAACTGCTGCACGACGGCTATCTTGTAAGGATGGAAATGCAGGTCTGTATGCAGAATTCGTCTTACCGTACTTGTGCTCATTTGAAGCGCTGCTGAATGCCTCTGAATAGAACGGCGTGGGCTTCTGACAATGGCTTCCCTTACTCGTTCGATGTTCTCCGGAGTGCTAGCAGTTCGTCGGGGTGGTTTTTTCTTCAATATTGAACTACTTGTTCGAAGGTTGTTTACCCATCGCAATATTGTGTTACGAGAAGAGACACTTGCATTACGATGGATATTAAACTGACGGCGGAAATCTCGCTGAACAGCAGTTACGGTTCGTCATTTCGCACAAAACTGTCATATGCGTACAGGCGTTGGTCTAGCGTCCACGGCTCCATCTCAACGACTAAAATGTAAATGCTATGAACAAATAAAACGTCAGACACCAGCCACGTGCCCCTCCCATCACGAACGCCCGAGTACAACCCACCTCAAAAACATCCGGTTCCCGTGAATGACCCTTATTATTAACCCATCTGATTACGTTTTGTGTGTATTGGTGTGCTGTTAAAAAATAAAACGCTTCATAACATTCACAGGTATAAACTACAACGCCATGGCAGTGGTACTAGGATTTCGCGGTTATGGTAGACTCTCACTTCAAAAATTAGCTCTGTGTTTTTCCCCTACCTCCATGATAATGGTTGACTTCCACATAAGAAGAGTTGACCCCATAGTTTCAACAGCACATTTTTTTTTCATTGTAAAATAACCCTGTTACGATATTCGAAAAAAGGAATGTAAGAACGGAGGGGGGGTTAGCTCGCGAAGCGAATACATGTCTATATGCAGTGCATTAAGTACGTACATTCATCTATATAAATTAAAATGTAAATGTTCGTTTGTTCAAAATCTTGAATCTCCGAAAGTTCTTCACCGATTGCTTTGAAATTTTGACAAAACGTTTCATTCAAATACGCGGTTTTTTTTTATATACCTAAGATGTCACACCTGTGACAGGTAAAAACGAGCTTGTTTGGAAAAACAGCGCTATCTGTTGGACATTAAAGCAACACACATTATACCAAATATTTTACGATTCCATTTCAATGTTTCCGACATGCGTGTCCGTTGTAGACAAAAAACTACTGAACCAATTTACGCGCGGGGGAAAAATCGGAAAAGGGAAAAAGGGGATAATGGGGAAAGGGAAAATGGGGAAAAGGAAAGAAGAAAAAAGAAAATTGTTAAGGGGAAAGAGGAAGGGGAAAAGAGTAATGCAGGAAAGAGAAATTAAGGGGGAAGGAAATGGAAACAGGAAAATGGGAAAAGTAAAGGGGAAAGGGTAAAAGATAAAAACGGAAAGGTTAAATTTTGTGAAGTTACGTAATATTATTTTGTTAATGTTTTATCAACTTTCAATTGTGTTCATTTAATCTATATATATATTCAAATCTAGTAACAGCGAAGCATTGCCGGGTATGCTAGTTAGGAGATAAATAAGTAGCGGGTATCCTTTACTCTTACTATTTAAGATGAACTCAAAATAACTATAGAAAACTCATTTATAACAGAATTGAAAAACCACGAAACAGTAGATTTGTTTGAAAAATTAATTTTAAATACCATGTTTAATTTTTTATGATTTTTTATTATTAAGCGTTAATATAAAGATGTCCTTACTCTCAGTTTGGCAACCGTGAATCACCCATGTATGTATGCATAAGAGCAATAGTAAAATTTGAGTGACTTCTGAAAATGATGCAGACATTCTCAAGATTAGCTGCTCAGACAATTAATATGCCAGATATTAAGGAAAGTTAGGAGTGAAGTGATTTCCCGTTGTCTTTTACATTCATACCACTCTACCTATATCAGAAAGTAAAGCCCGATGAAACGCAGGCGATATTCAACCCTGCAAGTGAGACCTTCTCACTTGCAACTTCTGCATCAGTGATGCAGAACATCACTTCTCTAGTAGAAAACAACTAATTCTGCCTCTTGTACCTCAGATACATCTTTCTGTTGTTAAACACTATATTATATACACTGCTTCAGTTCAGCAGGAAATGATAGCCAAAAACAACCAACAGCCTCATTTTAACGTTGAACCATCCGCATAATCTTAAATGAATAAAAAAAAAGTTGTGGTCGACTTAGAAAATGAAACAATATTTGTTACGTAAGCTACAGCAAATACGCACACTTATTTTTAATTCATCCAGTTCATAGTATTCTAATTTCACTTTAATATTTATCTACGTGAAATATTTAAGATTTGTATCCCGAGATTCTCTCAATTCTATCTAAATCTTGTATTTTAAAATTGCCAAAAGCTTCAGGGCATTTTGGAGCATAATATTCCATTCATTAGCATTGATTGCCTAACTAACTTTATAATTAATATGCATAATTTCAACTTAACCTTGTTTCATCATGAATACTGCAGTACACCATTTCTTGTTATTCATTTATCGGCATAATATTTCATTGATTTTTCTTCTCTCCCTGTAATATTAAAGTTTTATCAATATATATTGTGTGTGTGTGTGTGTGTGTAAACACAGAAATGAAAATTTTATGGCCGAAGTGAGCAATAAAAACATTACAACAATTACTCCTTTACAGACGACCAACTCTAGTCAGCGAATGAAAATATAATTATCCTGAGTGGTCGAATACTTTTTGAGGAGAATGAAAGCCTCCTCCAACTTTAAACATTGATTCAAATTTTCAGTAAGTTATGATTTTGATGAAGTTTTGCTGCTGATTATGGTACACAATGAAGGTATAAAAAAAGTTCTATTTCATATTATGTCATCGAACAATCACTTCCTTTTTTTTTAGCTAAAAACGAGCTTGCAGAAAATTTAACAATTTCCTGAAAAAAAAACTACAAAACCACAACTTTTGTATTTCCAACTTAGCCGTATATTATGCATAATTTCTTATAGAAAGGAGTAAATTAACGTATTCTTTTTATACCAATTGTTCTATTCTTTTTTTATGACTGCAACATACAAAAAATGTGACGTACAAGTGAAGCTAGTCAGAATTGTTTTTCTTGAGAGTAATGATGTTCATCACAAGTCCTCCTGGTGAAGAGAATGACTTCGGCCTGATTTACTATCCAATGTTTTATTCGACCAAGCGAAGAAAGTAATACGAAACTCCAGGTACGAATTGTTCGTTATTCTTGGGAATAGCTAACCAATTTTTATGAGGACTGATGTTTTCAGTCAGGTCGTCTACTACCGTCGGCTTATTGTACCAATAATCATACAAAATCCCGTTAGCGATGAATAGGTAATATATTTACAGCACAAAAACCGGTACGAGTAAGTTAAATAATATTTTAACTTACAGTTACATTCATAAATTTCATACCTTAAAAAGTGAATTTTATTAGATTAATACAACGGAAAATAGCCATAAAAAAAGAAACATTTAATACCATGGATCTTTAATAGCAAACGAAATAGTAACCAAAACATATGATTCATGTCCTCTCTTAAAACAAAAATTAATTTCTTAATTTGTATGTTAATGAAAGGCACCTACTGCTTACAAGCCCACTCAAACATAGAACCAAACGCCGTAGTTTGACAAAACAATAATAATAAATAATTATCCTATAAAATTTACATAATTTTATATATTTAATACGTTAGCTAAAAATTACGACCGTTAAACAGCAATAAAAAAAACCTCCTATTATACTATTATCGAATACTTCAAAACCTCACGATAATTAAAAAATATTCTCTTCAGAACATAATAAATAAGAAAAGAAACTGCAATTAATTCTGTTATACTGAATAATCTTAAATGAATACTTGTATCTTCATGCAGAATTTATTCAAAAGTTACCAAAAATCTGACACATATATAAATATATTTACACACACACGCGCGCGCGCGCAGAATGATTTAGGAGGAAAAGGAAATAATTTTGGAACTGATTCTAGAGCTTAAAAAAAATTTCTCACAAACAATGTCCGAAAACGCTTTGTGATCAAGTTACGGCAACCGAAAAATCTCTGCCGGATTTCAATTCCTCCGGTGAAATGAGGTCTTATTGAAATTTATAAAGCGTTATATAAGGGGCAAACTTCATGGTTTCTTATGTTTTTTGAACTGAAAAACTAAATAAAATAGATCCCAGAATTGTATTTCCTGTAGTTTTCATGATATCCAAGGTAAAACAGAAAAATTCAGTAATTAAAAACATGTTTTTTTTAGGTTTGAAGTACAATTATTTTGTTAAATAACTAATAAGTTTGTAAATTTTAATATAAAGAACTGATCTAATAATGAAGTCTATGAAAAAAAAATCAACTTTTATTTCTAAAAACAAAACAGAAGACTACTAATAATAATTTTAATTTACTTAAAATAAATACTCATTGTAGTGATAATTAAACAATGAGTAATTGTTTAATTTACAATGTATGTTCGAAATTCTACCATCGACATCGATGCACTTTTATTTGTATTTTTTATATGTTTCAACTAATTTCTTTACATTTTCGTCGCCAGCCTAATGATATCTTCGCGTACCTTGATGAGGGCGGCAGCATTAAGAATGCGAGTGATCAGTTCATCACCGTTTGTTTGTATAACATGCATTTCATCCATTCCCATAAACAGTAACGTTAGTGAGCAAGGTCAGGTGATTTAGGCGATCAATTTTACCCGCCCTCTTTATCTTATCTATTTACAATAAAATTTTCATCTAAGAATCGTCTTATTTCATTCATGAAATATGTTGGTGCTCCATCAAGTTGATAACTACATTTCAATTCATTTTGCCCGTGAAAAATGTTCAAGCATTATAAGAAATTTATTGTTTAAAAATTCCAGATAATTTCTCCTCGCGACATGTTCTAAAATGAAAGGGCTTGGGCTTGTTAACTGGTTGTCGATCATACCAAACCAAACATTTTCTTATCGGTTTTCTTCAGACCACCGATGTGAATTCCCTGTGTTTATGCTGTTACGGGTAAAAGTAGCTTCGTCCGAAAATAGTACGAACGGAATTAAGTGATAATTATTGTTAACCTATTCAGAAGAACTGCAGTCGTCTTGCATACTCAACAAACTAGGTGGTGTTGAACTCTCCGAACATGATAAGGACGTAATCCGTGACCTTGTAATATCCTCCATACTGTACTTCGCAGAACGTTGAGTCGTGTAGAAATTCTTCGCACGCTCTTTGTAGGGTTAAGCTCTACCACCTAAAGAATGTTGTACCACATTTCGTCATTGTGTACCGGTTGACGTCCAGATGAAACATGAGCGCTCTGAAGAGAATATCACATTTATTGTATTAAAAGCACCTATTTTTAATTTTTACAAATTCATAACATTTTTCTTTTAAGTTTTGTTTTTAATAATAAAAGAAGAGCTTTAAAATTTTTTTTTATTGACACATTAAATTTCATAAAATTAAATTTTCTACAAGTTTCGATAATAAAATTTAATTTATTAGTCATTTAACAAGTTATTGTACTTCAAACCTAAAAAAAAAGTGTTTTTCATCAACGATTTTTTTTTTTTTTTGTTTTACGTTTGACATCATGAAAACTACGAGAGATGAAGTTCTGGAACGTATTTTATTCGATTTTTCAGGTAAAATTCCTAAGAAATCTTATTATAATGATTATGTAAACCTTATTATATAATAAATAAATAAATATATATATATATATATATATATATATATATATATATATAATAATATAAACTAAATTTTTTATTATTATTTATTACTTTCATAAATTTTTTGCCTTCAAGTAATCTTGTCAGAAACTACCTTTTTAAGAAAATATTTGTAGTTATTCTCTATTTATCTAAGTCAAGTTCATAATATGCAATATAATTTTTAATATGTTACTCCTGCGATATAATTCTAAGTCAATAATTCCTCAATTTTTTACTCTCAAATCCATTTGAATAAGTGGAATTTCTCCACAACCTGTTACGATTAATAAAAAATTTGCTGCTGTGTTACTAACAAATGAAAACAGAATTTTTTTAAGAAAACCGATTGCTAGGTTTTGTAACAGAGAATCACAATTTTAGCTAGAACTCAATGTAATAATTCATTTATTTATAAGTTACTAAATAGTTAATTATATATTATTTATTATGAATAAAAGTAAGTTCTAGTACAATCCGAACTTCTAATTAAAAATGTTTTTACTGACAGGATTACAAAAATTATTTCACTCGTAAAGTAACTTTAATCATTTAATGTTGTAATAAGGTTTAAATTTAACTAATACTGAGTCGGCTTCTTTACATGAGGAAGTCGGTAAGAAAGCCATTTTATCTAATAACGCAATAAAAATAACACGTAATTGTTTAATATGTCTAAATTACACACTCATCTAACAACAAATACGAGGACATGGCAAATAAATATAATTAAATTAAGATCGAAAAGAAATGTATTCACTACGCTTTGTTTATGGTGTACATCCCGTACAATATTCACTTAAAAATAAATTGGAGGACAGCTTTTTTCATGACGATTTTTTTTAAAGTTTCAGAATGTTAATTAAACAAACGAGACTGACGCCAATCGCTAGTAACTTCACAACGAAATTTGTAAAATTCGTGTAATATTATCACAATTATGTTTGTACTAGTGACAAGGTTTCCATAAACATCATCGTAATCCGTATAATAGCAACACATTAAATTGTCAACTCGAATTCATAAAGCAAAAATTACATAAATTCTCTAAGTGCAAATTAGAGATTATATCTATAATGATTAGATCAAAAATACATTATTTTTATGTACAGCAGTATATATTCTCATGTTAATTATAAACAGTCATAAAAAATTACATAGTTATAATACAAGATGAAATGTTTAAAACTAAGTCTCTATGATAAAAATGTTGAAATAATGGCAGTTATATTTTTTACACCGCAAGACACTTATTAACATAATATTATAATAAATTTATGTTATTATGTAACTAAAATAAGTTCCATTCTAATTTATTACTGTTCATTATAAATTGCTACTTCAATAAATGTTAAGTTTAAATTACCGCACACGAACCATAAATACAGTAAGCCAGCTATATAGATGGCAGTTTGTGAGCGGCATTTAAACCGTTTGGGATTGTTGCCAGAGTTAGGTACTTTCCATTGTATAAAAGCAATATAATACCCATATATCGTACAGCAGATTTATTTAATATTAGTAAACACCAACAATACGAAAATTAAACGAGAATCTAAAGAGTGAAATGAAGTGGTAAGACATTAAACAGGTGATTTCAATATGTAGTTCATTAGTTTGTATAGTTTTCTCTTTCATTTCTATTTGTGAATTAAAAACATGCACGCACACCCACACACAGACGGCAACTCAAAGTCTGACTGCCATTTCTTCCTACGTCCTGGCCCGGCAGGGCAATTTAAGCAATGTCTTCCAAGCTTAAGTTCCAGTTGTCAAGTGTCTTCTTACAGGAGATAAATCCTTCCGGCTTCTTTAATGAATAATATACGGAAAATCATTCTAATTTTAAAAGCGGAAAAAACAAGCTAATAACGGAATACCGTTAGGTTAACTGCTTTACCGTCACAAAAATATTTAGTTAATTAAAAAAAAAGAATAATAATCATCTCACTTTTTATTAAAACATTGCAGGTCAATTAACAATGTTTCCCAATAATAATTTAATTCACTTCCCCATTTCCCGTTCATCTTCACTAACCGTTACAGCAGAATAGTGACTTTTATATTCAATTTTATTATTCATCGAAAATAATTTAAAAATAACAGGCGAGAAAAAAACTATTTTATTAAGCTTCTCTTTTTGTAAAAAAAAAACCATGTGGTAAAATTATTACGTTTTCAAAATTATTTCATTCTTTTCAATAGTAGAAACATTTTCCGCATTCCGTGTGCGTCAAAGTTTCATCTTTATGTAATCCAACATCTCCCTCAGAGGTAATTTAACTATCTTCAGCTAACGATTTATAAGCTTACCGCATACGTAGCATTCCATCTGTATTATAATAATAAATCTCTAAAGATAAAAATTCACTGCGAGTCGCCGTAAATTACAAGCGTTTAGTTTAAAACTTTTCAGATTATTACTCATTGGTTCAGAAGGAGAGATCTTTCCTATAATCTATTACACGGTCATTAACAATGAATGTATTTATAGGAACTGACTTTATTAAAATAACCAGTTTTCTTGAAAAATGTAGTTACTCATTGATAATGAAATAAAACCGTCTGCTGAAATTAAAAACACAGGAATATTGACTGATTGTACTGTAATGACAATATTTACAAATTTACAGTGCAGTGCACGAACCATGTTGTATTGAATTTTCATCCGCAACCAATTTTAGAACGTTTTTAAAGAAATGCGTGTACTCCGTATAAATATATATTTATTATATTTGAAGATTTTTTCTTTTCATGCATTCTATTTTACCCAATAAATGTGCTATTTTATTTTGATTATTGTCATAACAATTTTCTTAGCTGTTGAACAGACTCGCACATTATTTCCCAAATGTAACAACTTTCTCTTATTCACGTTTTAATTTAACGTTTCTTCATTAAATCACATCTATATTCTGAAAATATGGCTAACACTAGAACGAGACTAAGAATGTAAGAAATGGAATCAAGAAATAGAATGTAAGAAGTACAGTTACCCATCAACGTTATTAGTAGTTCGTTTTTAGTTATTAGTTATCAACATTTGTGGTTCTAAAAATCAACGGTGAAAATAAAAGGAAAAACAGACTAATGATAAGGAGATGGAGTGTAACTTAAATTGTGCTATACATAACTAAAATATAAAATAATAAGTAAAATATACATAGTAAAACGTTAGATGTCGTCAATGTTTAATCAGGATCGTGCAAAATATCACTTTAAACGTCAGTAAAACAAAAAAAAAAAAGATTTTTTAAATCATCAATTGCATTTGCTGGAAAAGTCCAAACAAAACATTCTATTAAAAAGTAGGAAAAGGAAATTTCTTTTAAAATAATAAAATTGAACAGCTTTTGTCTACTATTTTCCTTTTTAGATTAAATGGATCGTTATGGAAATTAAGTCTTTGAAATTAGCTAACCTTACATTAAAAAAAATCTTTTTACATGTATTCATGAAAAGATACGAGTCAGCATATATGGCATTAAGTAACAGAGGACTTCCTACTAGAAACGGTTAGGAAGGAAATTAATTACTGGCACTTTTTTAAAGTGGAAGTGCCCGCTCCACATAAGTACATCATAAATAAATTACTTCTATATAAGTGGCATTGATGTCAATAAATTTTCAACTTAAAGGTCAAGGGGGTAAGGCTGTAGAGCAAGATCACCCTCAGTATCTCGATATTTCGCTTAATAAGGCCTAATTTGGTTTCCTTAGGCACATTTGTTAACAATAAAAAAATAACAATAGTTGGAAAAAAACGTTTTGCAAAATCGCACCTCCACCCCAAAAAATGCTGTGTAGTTTGCTATTTTGTAACGTCACAAGTGAGAGGTAGAATTAAATAAACGAATAATATTTTAAGTGTAAAAAGGTAACTCGGTCTGGCTGGGTGTCGAAATCGATCGCCCGATTGATTCGGTACTGGTGCGTTAAGCCTCCGGCTACACCAGTCTGCTGACGAACGTACAAGTGTAATATGTTCTATTGTGAAATTACATTAGTTAGTTCCCACTGTCGCCACTAGTACCGCCACACCCGCGCGAATTAAATACGGTATGCGTACGCGTTTTAATTAGAATCATTGAATTAAACAAACGAAAAAAAATTATATTTAAATAAAATGATAAATATTTTAAACTAAGTTATGTGTGTATATGTGTGTAAGTCGTGGATTAGAAACAACGCACAGTTGTAGGACTTTCCCGAAACGCGGCTTTAGCCCAATGACGAGAAAGTCCTCCAACTGTGTTGTCAGATTTTTTTTCATAAAATAAAGATAAAATAATCTTTGTTATAATAAATTATTTGATCTCTGTCAGCAACAATCTTTTTTTGTCAAGTAAGTTATCTAGTCATTGGTTACTATTCACTTAGGTGAATAAGTGAATAAAAGTCAACCGATAGGTAAATATAAACTGAGTGTTACGAATTGTATGCATTAAGTTTTTTTCATTACACAAGAAAATACATACAAATAAAAACTCTTCCTTCAATTAAATATTTTTTATTCCATCGTAAATGTCAAAGCAAACATTAAATTTTGTATAATATATTCAATTATTGGAAATATTTCTATAAATAATCGTAAAATATGAACATCCTTATTTACTGTGGAAATATATAAAAGTACATAATATCTTTGTTTTTTTTTAGAGCGATAATAAAATCGTTCGACTGCAGATTTTATTTTTATGTTCTAAATGTTATTGACAGTCTGATCAGCACAAAACGAAGCTATCAATAAATGTACTAATAATAATCTCGCCCTTTAGATATTACGATAAAACTGTACTGATATTTATGTGGTTCCTGTACTTAATGTAAATATCTAATATCGCATACTTGTAATATGAGTCAATATGCGATTAAAAAAAAACGATGCGTATATGTATAATAATTAGCCGACTAACACAAACTTTTAAGTGCCATCTGACATAATTTTTTTTTTAATTTGCTTCATGAAATGTTTAAAAGTTACTAAAAATACATATGAAGATTAAAAATACGTTTGTGTTTAATTTAGTAAGATTTGAGCGCTTTTAATGAAACTTAGTAAGTAAAAGTAATAACATCAATTGATACGATTTAATCCTAAATTTGTTACCGATACGAAAATCGATGAGTTACCATTAAATTACAGAAATAAATAAAAATTAGAAGCCGGGAGAAATTAAACGACATAAAAAAAACAAAAAACTATTAGTATAGTTTTCCCGTTGTAATTCTACAGCGTCTCCATTAAAACTGATCGATCCCGTCTATCCTTCTCAATTAGAAGAAAACCTTTGTCCTAAAATATCCAATCTGTTTTATGATTGGATATTTTAGGTTACAGTTAAACACTGACTGGATCGTCCTGCTGTTAGCAAGACAAAATATGTTTTGACTGTGACATGTCATAGTCAAAACATTAATTTTGGGAAATATCGCTATGATTCTTGAATCCGTAGAAAACTTTACTCGGATATAAAAATAAAGCCGAAAAAATATATCAAAAACATATATTTAATTATCCTTTATTCTGTTTTTAGAAAGAAATGTCACAATGTACTTCTAAATCACTAACTTAAAAAAAAAATTCATATATTTATATATATATATATGTAACTCACGTCTTAATTCAACGATAGCAAGCAAACTCACGGATTTAGTCTGTTTAATTTACCAAATTAAAATTTTTTGGCCTATATCCAAAGAATCTGAAATAGAGATGCAAAACTCTGACGTTCAGTAATCTTTAATTTATTTTTTGCGAAGTCTTTCAACTGTTAGTTTTTTGTATCCTGGGATGGTTTGTCTACTCCTACAAATTTCAACCCTAAAAATAGTTCCATACGTTCCGCTGAACGTATGGAACTTTTTTAGTGAGCAATAATTTACTATTTTTTAAAGACTTTCCATGGAATAAGAAGTATTTTTTTTTATAACAAGATATTCACAGACAGCAATAAAACAAATTTAAATAAACTGATTTAAAGATATTGGGTTTTGATTTCACAAGAAAAAATTATGAAAAATCAGAAAAAAAATTTTACAAGAAAAACAAAAACAATGTATATAAATGTAACCAATCATTTTCTCCATTCTGTCCATATTTTATTTCAAAACATTTTCTGCTAAGAGTAGTAAATAAAAATCATTAAAATTTTAATGAGATGCTATGATAAGATTACAAGGATCATTACAATCTGGAAGTAGCCATTTGCCTCTCTTCAAAAAGTTTAATTCACAGTTTTACTTCTACAATGGAACTTTTTAGAATTAAATTCTAAATAATAACTCAAAAATCAGTAATATTACTTAATTCCTAAGTTTATTCGTAATTTTTGTTTAAATTTATTTTTTCTTTATGTTAGATAAGAGTCTGCCCTCTAAGAAATCAGACTACCAAAGTGTGTTTATTTAAAATAGTATTGAATTAGGGTTGTTGCTGTTGATAATAGAGTAAAGGGATAAGAGTGTTTGGATCCAAGTGGTTTTGAATGAACATATCTGTTCTGGAATACTTAAAACAAATTATTTATTACGTATAAGCATTATAATGAAACATAAGGATATAAGTGACTATTTCCCACCGTAACGTAGTACATATACTTTCTAGTTATTTAAGCACTACATAGACTTATATACAAAACCTTACAGTATGTAAATTGCAGTGTTTTGTGCAGAGCAACACCGTAAAGCAGAAATAAATGAAAGCATCTCTAGGCGTAACACGTGATACTAATGTTTGTGACAATGAAATTTTTATTTCATAAAGAAGAACAAAAGAAAACAATTTTTGAGCTAAAATATATAAGTAACTGTATACAACAAAGTTCAGTATATAAATGCTTCAATTAATATAAGACAAGAGTTGCCGACCTCCGTGGTATGTGTGGTAGCGTGTCGGCCCGGTCCCAGGTTCTAATCCCGGTCGGGCATGGCATTTTCAAACGCTACGAAACTGCCATTTCATCTCATCCTCTGAAGTAATACCCAGAAAATAAAAAATAAAAATATACATATATATGTATAAGACAAGAGTTAGATACCTGAAGCGTCTTCCCCAAGAAACTCCTACTATTCCGAATACAAAGTTTTACTGTTCTGCAAACCATTGTTATTACGTCACAATACGGTCTGAAGAAATTAGAACGATTAAATAAACATGTCTGTGAAAAAAAAAAAAAAATCCAGTTTATATAAAAAGAGCCATGCGTGTACACCACGAGGGGCGCATTTGACTTCTTTCGGACAAATAAAGAACAGAAAAAAGCAATCGTACTGGATTAATAATATATATATATACGAGGTGCGACAATAAAGTAATGAGACTGATTTTTCTTTGCAAGATGTGGCAACCCTGCAGCTTGCATAGGCACACCATCTTTGACCTTGGTCTATAAGCTACTTCTAGTCCAAGCGGCACATTGATGCAACTGCTCAATCGTGAGTTGTGCTGTAATAAGTGAACACGTGTTTGTGTCTCTCGTCACAGAAATGAAACCGCAAAATATTGCGCAACGGTATGCCATTTCTTTTTGCGTTAAATTGGGTGAAAACGCGACGACAACTTATGGTAAGCTTCAGAAGGCTTTTGGAGAGGAGGTTATGTCAAGAGCTCAAGTTTTTCGGTGGCATAAAATTTTTAGTGAAGGCAGAACGAATGTTAAAGATGAAGACCGCAGTGGACGACCATAACCTCACGGACAGATGCCAACTTGACCAGGGTGCGTGAAATCGTACGATCTGATCGAAGATTATCCGTGAAAATGATTGCAGAAGAACTCAACATCTCAACAATCTTGGTATGGTAAAGATTTGTGCAAAAATGATCCCCAAAAATCTCACACAACAACAGCGAGAAACACGAAAAAATGTGGCAGCCGATCTGTTAGAGCAAACGGAAAAAAAACGGAAATCAATCCAGATTTGTTGAGCCGTGTTGTCACTGGTGATGAAGGTTGGTTTTTTCAATAGGATCCAGAGACAAAACGCCAAAGTTCGCAATGGTGCTCAAAGGGATCACCCAAACCAAAAAAAGCTCGCATGTCAAAGTCAAAAGTGAAATGAATGCTTGTGTGCTTCTTCGATTCCAAAGGAATTGTTCAAAAAAAGTGGGTGTCTCCTGGACAAACAGTTAACCAATATTTCTACAAAGAAATTTTAGAAAGACTTCGTGAACGAGTTCTTCGTGTCCGTGCCGACATTGCTGATAACTGGATTCTGCATCACGATAATGCGCCATCCCATACTGCTCTGTCAGTACAGCAATTTTTAACCTCAAAACAAATTTCAGTACTACCACAGCCACCTTATTCACCAGATATCGCTCCGTGCGACTTTTTTCTATTTCCAAGAGTCAAAATGGCGGTCAAGGGACACCATTTTCAAACAACACAAGATGTCCAAAAACCTGTGACGAGGGTCTTGGAGGATATTACAGAAGATGAGTTCCAGGAATGTTACCATCAATGGCAGAAGCGCTGGAATAAGTGTGTGCAATCAGAGGGGAATTACTTTGAAGGAGACAACACTAAACATGACTAAAACGGTAAGCAACATTTTTTTTTCACATCAGTCTCATTACTTTATTGTCGCACCTCGTATATATATATATATATTGTAATATGCAACAGTAATGCATTATACAAGCTACAAAATTAAATGGAATGTACGGCGATAGAAATTTCAGAGCAGGATAGTTAAGAGAATTGTATATAAATATCGCTTACGAGTTCATTGCTACATGAACTTTGTTATAAGTATAACACTCAATTACAAGATAATCAGTTTTCATCCGTAGTAAAATGTTATACGTACAAACCGCTTATGATCTCAAAATCAAGAACCTAAAATCAAGGAAAGTCCCAAGATTTGTAATATCATCTATGAATAACCTATACGCTTTAATTTTTTTATGAATAAACTTTTAAAAATGATATATTGAATGATACGACTACTGAACAGACGATTAAAGGAATGCGAATTTTTTTAAATGGAAATAAGCATTTGTTCTTTCTATCCTATTTCTTTTCAAATATCGGAGCAAAAATTCGCGTGGTAGAGCAGAATAACAATAACAAATTTAATATAATAAAGACAACAAAAACACTATTCGCTTCCCTCATACAAAATTAAATGCTATTTATGTAGTCGCAAAGAAACTTATTCATTACAATAATAAAAATCGTTGGGCGTTGCATTGTCACTTCTGCAATGAATATAATCCATCAAAATGTCAGGAGCCGGAGGTGTCTTTATCATATTTATCGTAATATTTGTAACAAACCTCAATCCTTGTTCCGATTCAACCGTGATTCCATTGTCCTGTTCAGAGATAACAAATTATACAACAAAATATGTTTTTTTATGTTACGGGAGCCTAGCCTGTCATGTTGATTTTATCTATTATCAATATACCTGTGAAAAAGAACCCACCCATAACCTACCGCATTTTAAAAAGTGAGCAACATTAACAACCCATTATCAAATAAAAAAAGAAAATAAATAAAAAAAAACAAGGTATGAACAGAAAATATCCGATCATACAACAGGACAATAAATTTTTTTTTAGTTTTTATTTGAAAGTACTATTTAAGAAATATGTCAAGTAGCTGAACAAAAGTATGTTACTGAAAATATATATTTGTATATTTCAATTTTGTGAAATTAGCATGACCGTTAAAAGCGATTATTTTATGCAAAAAAAAAAGAAAAGTAAAATAACCGTATTTCTTCCAGAAAACAATGAAAATCATACCGATGTGTTAGGACATTAACTTTTGTCAACATTACAACTATAAGCAGCTTTAAGAAAATAGAATACAAATTAATGCATAAATATCATACAAACAAATAAAATTGTAAATTCGTTAAAATCGGATATCTTCCCTAATGATGTACTATAACTTACTACATTATGGTCGTTCTGATGAGATCATTTTAATTGCTCATTTCCAGGGTTCATTCATTTTTTTTTACTATGTGTTCACATGCACACTCCAGATAAGAAAAAAAATATATATAGCTTACATGTACGAATCTGCGCACATTATGTATATACATGGAAACGTATTTTAAGATAAAACTTTTGGCTAAATCTGTTTTATTATCGAATACAATATACGAGTACATAATGACATACAGCCCCGACTTATTTAATCAATAGGTTTTTTCTTACAGATTTTTATAATGAGAACTGAAGAGGTGACCTATGCTACTGGAGCACAGTTGCGTACATATACGAGCAGCAAAATAATTTTCTACCAGTTTCATAAAATAATGCATTGCGATTTGTAAAACATTCAAATCGGCAACATTACCTTTTCACCATTTAACAGAACCCATAAAGCACCTACTTAAATCCACTCTGTAAATGGAATGCATTTAATAAGGAAACCGCTCAAAAAGTTTAACAAGGTAGTAATACTTTTTATATATATCCACACAATACTTCACAAGATCAAATTCCCTAACTTGAAAACGAGTTGAAATCAGTAATAAAAAAGCCCACATAAGTTTTTCTTAATAATCTATATTTTGACAACATTTAACAACCCGCTCAGAAATAAAAATCATCTAACAAAAATAGCTTAAAAAGTGATTGCAATTCCATTTCTACATTGAGCTTTCATTCCCTTCCCCTCGACTACCTGAGATGGTACAACCATAAAAAAGGAACAGTTCTAAGTAAGACCTTTGTGTGTGTTTATAGGATAGATTTTTTATTGATGATTAAATAAATTTGTCACAGATCAATTAATATTCCCTAAACAAAAGTTACTTTCAAGTAAAGATTTATGCTAATATACGCTTATCCGTAATAAAGAAAATTGAAATCTTATAATTTAATAAATATATTAAGTTGTGGTAGGAACATACGATTATCAGACTCCTCTGCCTGTCTATCCATTACTCTCTGGTAAAATGAAAGAACACAGCTTTCGCCACTCAATTTTACTGAAACTTAACGAGAAAATCACGAATAATTATTCCAATTTGTTAGTTAACCATGTAAAAACACTGCAAAACATCAACTAGTAATTTTTCTTTACACATTTTTTTTAGTTTGCACTTATAACTAATAATTTATATTTTCCGCGTAAAACTAGCCAACCTACATTAAAATGTTTTAATAGTAAGCAAGACAACCCTTTTTTTTTTTTTTTTATAAAATATTAATGCAGAAATGTCAACTGGAGAAATTTTCAAGATTTAAATCACACGTATTATATTAACTGTGCAATTAAGTTCTACTATGATAATGGTTTTGACCAAGTCATCCAAACAGACTGTCTTAAACTGTAAATATGGAGAACAATACAAGAGTTAAATACTTATTTTACTTTGTTAATAAAATCATATCCGCTTGATTTCAAGTGCCGATAAGGTCAATAAAAAGTAGATGGCAATCAACGTTTTTGATGTACGTTTGTGCCTAGCCTAAGACACAATTAAGTGTCGCAATAATACGGCAGAGATTTATATAATCTATTAAAATAAAAATTGACTCTAAATTAACACTTGTTTACTTATCAAATTTATCACGTAATTTATTTTAATGGTTCATGTAAATCCCTATATTATTACTTCGTTACAAGTTGGCTTACCAAGTTTTGACCAAAGAAAGGTGTAGTAACCACGTGCACAGCACATTAAAAATTACAATCAGGGTTGTAGGTAAAGGTATAATTTATCTTAGAACTTTAAAAAGAAAGTTGTAAGTGTATTAGTTACGCTGAAAAGTTAACTGTTTCAATAAAAATTATTAAAGTACATCAAACAAGACAATTAAGCGTTCACTAAGTACCATGAGCAGCAATATTTTCGTTTACAGAAGTAATAAATGAAATGTTTGTATCCTTTTTCGAATAAATTAACATAGGGATGATTGTACTTTCAAACAATTAAAGAAAAAATTTATATTTTATTAGTGTGTTGTTGAACACCAGAATACTGATGAATTAAAAAAATAGTTTGTATTCAAAAGCTTAAATTAATATTCAGAATAATAAACTTTTACGGAACTTAGTAGTGACGCTGACCTGACATCCCTGTTACTATTGGGATAGCTATTGACTTTCAGCCGCTGTTTAAATCCCTCTTTGTCCTTTACGTTCCAGATGAAAAAATTTGTAATCAATTACATAAATTAACTTTTTATGTTAAAATCAAACTCCAGGAAAACTTCTATGGCACACAGGTTTTCCATTTAGTTTACCCCAACAGTTGGTTAGGTTTAACAAAACAGTACAATTTAGTTTTAATATTTAGCCTACATTTATTAGTTTAAAATTAAATATTCCAACAATTCAATTGTAGTTCTACAAATATGTTATTCTTTTACCATTATGTTGATTTCTTCGTTGCAGTTATGAATATTGTATATCAGGGAAATCACCTGCGTTTATTAAAATGAGATGACACACTGACGGTGAGACAGGTGCTCACATGAAAGAAAAAATCGTGAGAAGTTAAACAAAAATTAGAAACATTACACACTTCACGTGAACCCATGAAAGTAGAACAGATATGTTTTGACACGATGTTTTAGTTCTTTAATAGCGATAACACCAAGAATCAACAGCTAATCAGGTTGTCATATCCTTTTTTTATAGCGACAATTTAACATATTTTTTTTCAATATACACCAGTATATATATATATATATATATATATATACAAACACACACACACAAACAATTCTTAAAACGGACACGAAATGCATAAACATACCTTAAAATCTGAAGACCAACATCTCTACAGACAATAATATATTACGTCAAACGATATTCATAAAAAGGTTACACCTTCGTTGAATTTCATGATTTCCCTTGACATTTCCACCTCAATTTAATATTATATCAATGTCGGGTTACTTTAAACCAACGCCATTTTTTACTATTATTATACTCATTATCACAATTTTATTTATAAAATAATTTATAAATATGCAAATATATTTAGGCCGTGATTTATAATAAAATATTTCTTGTATAGTAAATATCAATATTTATTGGACCTTGTCGACAGCAGATAGATTAAAGTTAGTCACTGAATGATAAAGGTATTGGTTGCTTATTTATACTGTTAAAAAAAAACAACAAAAAAAATCGGTTTAAATATCCATTAGTGTGCTGCTCCAAAGTCGCCTAGGTTATAATTAACAACAACTATTGATAACAATTGTGAAGATAAGACCGGACTTTATTTTTTGATAACTTAAATGATATGAATCTTATCTTAACAAATAATACTGTTGCAAATTAATAAACAACTCTAAATTTAGCACGTTTCGCCCAAGTATAAGACCTTAATTCGTACATGATATCGAATGCGCATTTGCAATTTGCATACGTAAATCTGATTGTTTTCAGTAAAACAGTATAGTAAATAAAAATTAATCTAACGCATAAATAGAACAGTTTAATCGTCATCCCATTTAGGTCGATTATTGAAAGTGCAGAAAGTACAGAATTTTACTTGGGGCTATTTCTTTGCTAATGAGTGTGAAACTTAATAACTTTGCTTTATAATGTAAAAAAAATCGAGGGTGTCTTAACTCTTTAATCACTTTTCTGTTAGATGAAATTTCATTTTATAACTGCATTTTTTTTAGTAACTGAACAAGTACCTATTTTGACAACTTTTATAAGTACCGTAATTTTATTTTAAAGAATAACAAAGACGAGAAAAAGCAATTTTTTAATTTAAAAAAAATAGCCATTTTTGAATGAAAGACTTATTATTAATAGTAGAACAGTGTCCCATAACTAGAATATTGTTCTTCTAAAAACCCCCAAATAAGACTAAGATAAGGAGAGAAGGTTGATTAGTTGTTATACAGTTAAAAAGTAATTTTTATAATATTTTTTGTACATAGGGTGAAGATGATCAAAAAAGAGGGTAGTTTAGTTAAGTGCAATCTAAAAAAATTAAGTTAAAATGAAAATATTATCGTTTAAAGATTTCTTCTTCACATTACTATTTCTTAATTTTAATTATAATAGTTCCCAAAAATTTGCAATTACAAAAGTTGCATTAATAGCAGAAGTTTTGACTAAATTTTAAAGTTATTTCCAAAAAAGCTACGTACCAGGAAAGTATTTAAGCAAATGCATTATAGAGTTATTTCATCATTATGTTTAAGGTTTTATTCAGAAATTTATTCAAATGATTTAAACTTCAATATGTACAATTTTGGACTAAAATGACACCATACTTATTTTTATGGATACGATAATAGAGAGTCCATATTAAAAGTGTGAGTTTTATACTTCTTAATATTACATTCAATAATATGTAAACATGTGAAACAAAACCAATATACACAATATAAAATAAATTACACATATAGTAAAAAGTTCTGAAATTGGTAATATTTATTACCAATAATATTATTATATTTTATTCCAGAAATAATTTATTACCGACAGTTATTCGTAACAATGGAATTTTTACAATTTGCAAAGATGATTACCATTCATTACTACAGTATAGAAATATTGAGGTTTTTAGTAAAAGTACAAGCACTTTCCAGTTTCTGTTAAGCATAATAACGGTCTTTATTTTAGATTCAGCTATTGGATCCCCAAAAAAAGTTTTTTTTTAATCAGAATGTAATACACGTTAATAAAAAAATCTCGTTAAAGAATCTTAAAGTAAGCCTAAACCCGATGTGGGTGGCAGTTAATAAATATAAATGGAAAAATAAACTGGTAAGAGACAGCGTTATCCTATATTTTCATAAACACAAACAACTTAGCTCTTCAATGCATCCGATTATATGTTCTGAAAAGAGATCTCAGACAGCCTATTGTTTGTTGCAACTAGGAGGGTGATAAAATCTGACGCGACAAGGCATGGTACCATCATCTTTACCTTTTAGATTCTGGATGATCCTATTGGATTGTCGGATAGTCGTTTGTCCGTTCTGGCGGCGGTTGTGGCGGCATCTGACAATGATGTACAGTTGGCAGTGCAGTCACGTATCTTTATAACACTGTATTGCCTCCATAATTTACATATCTTAAAACGTTTTCTTCTTTAATTCCACAAACTACATCATCATCCACACATATACTCAATCTCTCTCACTCCCACTCAAACTCTCTCTTTCTCTCTCATCTATCTATCTATCTCACTCGCTTTCAATAATTCACTATTACTCTTTCATCTTCGTAAACTATTTCCTTGATTACGCCTTACCGACATAATCATCTTATATTCGTCAGGGTGTGTTACTTGATAATACCTTTTTTTATTTCTGATGATGGTGTAAATGAGAATATTGATCTCATTTCAAACACCTCCGTAAAATGGCAACTGAGTATCAACATTTTAAAGACAACGCCTTATCTCTAAATAAAAAAAAATAATGTCATCACTGAGAATTCTCAATGATGCAGCATTATTAATAAATAAATAACAGTAAAATAAAATATGGTGTATCCTTTTTTTAAATTAAAAAAAAGCGATGACAGGTACAAACTTTAGCTCAAAGAATATTTTCCATACGTTTACAGAAACAAAACAATTTAATTTTAGGTTCGAATTCGTGAAGTCACAGAATTTACCACTACATATTAGGAAATCATTTAAGGTAACTGTCAACAGGTAATTGTCAAATATCTTTAACAAAATTGTTAATTCTGTCTTCCTGTCAGTAAGCAAGAAACTTTTTTCAAAAATCAATTAAGAGAAAAAACAAATCTTAAAAAAGATTGTTTGTTTTCATTTTAAATTTCACAGTCTAATTCATTAGGAAACGGAGGAAAAAATTAAACATTTTGTTTCTGTAAAATATTTAAATCTATGTGATAAATCTTAAAAATATTATTTACCTCTAGTCCTATTAAGACTTAAGTCCTAAATTATCTAAAGTATAAATGGAACATTTTATTATTCAATTCCGAAACGGATAACAATCGTCTGCTCTTTTTGGGGCAAGAAGTGAAACCACCGGTCTTTATAATACAGAAGGTTATGAAACCTTATTCCAATAATTATTATCAAAGAAAGAAATTTATACCTCAGAATATCAACAATAAAGAATATTTGGTAGTAGAATTTTACTTTGAAAAGTTTGTAACTCATTGAAAATGAAGTATTAAAAAAGATAAATTTGATTTTAGTACTGAAAAAATAAATTTGATTTTGGATTCTCAAACTGCCAACTTTTTGTCAGAAACTAAATAGAAAACAAAAATGAATAAATGAAAAAATGATACTTCAGTCTTGGGAAAAATTTCATTTGAAAGCTTAATGTCAAAGAAAACTAAATTCTACAAGTAACTTCTCACTACAAGAAATTTCATAAAATATAAAAACTATATAAAATAATAAACTTATCAGACAAAGAAAACACAAATTCTACCGATTAGATAGATATTTTAATAAGTAGGTACTTTTGTGATCACTGATAAGATTATCTCACTCATCACAAATGACCAACGTTTAACTAAAGATATACGTTATTGATGACATGAAGAATGAAAAATGTAAGAATCAGTTCAATACCAGCTGATACTGAGCTACGATATCTCAACGGTAGGTATGTTTATGAAACCCACCGGGTTGGTCTAATGGTGAAAGCGTCTTCCCAAATCAGTTGATTTGGAAGTCGAGAGTTCCAGCGTTCAAGTCCTAGTAAAGGCAGTTACTTCTATACGCATTTGAATACTAGATCGTGGATACCGGTGTTCTTTGGTGGTTGGGTTTCAATTAACCACACATCTCAGAAATGGTCGACCTGAAACTGTACAAGACTACACTTCACTTACACTCAAACATATCATCCATACATCCTCTGATGTAAAACCTGACGGTGATTCCCGAGGGCTAAACAGGAAAAAAGTTATGTTTATGAGTTATGAATAAAAATAGGGACAACTTTAAATAAATATTCATCACAAGTATTAATGAAACACTACATATCCGTAAATTATAACTGAATAATATTAAATCTGATCTATGAAACCGCAAACAAGTGAATTATGTTCTAGATGGATTTGTCAGCAATCGGAGACAGTATGATGAAATAAGTGAAACAGAATGTTAATCATATAATTTATCATTTACGTGATATATATAAAACAAAAGACGTGAATTCCACTATACTAATCGCGTTTCTTTGAATTTGAAGTTAAATTTAACAGTAACTCGCTGTATAACATGTAAAAATCGCGGTTTGCCTTAATATATTTCCCAATCATTATTCTAAAAACTTTGCAATTTTGATCTCATCAATGAAATTTTCTTCAAAGAAGAAAAATAAAATAAAATACCTTTTGATATTTTTAAAGGAATAAAATATCGTATAACCCCGTGAAATACGGAAAATAAATCCCAAAAATGTGTTATTATCTAACATCTGATGTTAAAAAATTCTTTTAATATACCACTTACAAACAACCATTTCGAAGAGAAAAAAGTACTGTAACAACCGAGTAATAATGTAAACTAAATGAAGTACGGTGATAAATAAATATTAGGACAACACGCAAGTTTTTATAATTGCCTTCTTATCTGTCAAGTTTTTATTTATAAATATTAATTCAACTGGGATTAGATATGAAAACATAAAAAGAATTTAGACTAGAAAAGGGAATGGAGAAGTGCATTAAACTGGAGCAAAAAAAAAGACAAGAATTATTTATTACTTTTTAAAATACAAAGCAGTGAAAAAAGTGCTCAACAATGATATTTTTATTATTTAATTAATAATCAAATTATAATTCCAATCATAAAACAGTATAAAAATAAATATATTAATGCAAAAAAAGACCTTGAATAAAGTTTAAAAGAAATAAAAGTAACGAAAGGAAGGCTTTGTAAGCATGTATTAATTTATGTATGACATTATAAACCGTATACGTACTAATATTACAGCTACAACACAGTCTTGTATTTATACATGTCAACATACTTTTCAACACGAATTAAATTACTACAAAGTGATCATTACATAAAATACTGAAAAATAGATTTTATCACAAGGTCTGTCACATTTATCAAATTCCTGTTTGGTTAGTTAACTAATAAATTCAATTTACTTATCGGAAACACAAAACTATAAGCTGTTTTATAATAGCATAATCATTTATTGGTAAGGTAAAAAATTTGACAGGTGTTCGATCTATATAAGAGTACGTATTATCAAATTACTAGCGCATTTCTTTGTTAAAAATCATAAAATCGTATGTCCGTACGACCGATGTACGAGTAAATAAAAAAGTCAAGAAAATAGAATTTCTAGAAACTATAAACTGTGGGAAGTGTGTGTTTTAACGTAAATTAAATTTGAGAGTAAAATTGACTTTTATTATCCATTTTAACTAATATAATAATAAAAAATACGGAACAAAAATTAGAACGACCTTGAATATGAGTGATTCAGAATTACAAGAACGCCGATTAGCTCTAACACATTACATTACATCTTAAATAAATAAATCTTGATTACATAAAAATATAAATTTTGTATAACCAGTAAATAAAAGTCCCTGAAATAAATTTTACGCACAGATGAAATTCTATAGTTTTAAGTATAAATTCCACATGTTAAATATGCGGAGAAACCTGAGCCTTTCCTCTAAATACGAACATTTTTTTGGACAATACGGACTGATAGTTTTGAAGGCCGACCTTATAACTTTGTCAGTATAAACCAGCATATTCCGCTATCAGCTAAAACAGGCACCACCAAAACATATGACCAACCTCCGACGTTTGGCTTTTACAGAAGTATTTTCTAAATGAATTGTATAACTATAATTGCAGGAAGTACGGTTTGATTTAAGTACTAGACCGCCCCCTCCCGTTTGTGAAACTGATTCTTATGATTTACAGGTTTTCTTTACGTTTTTTCTCCATACAACGGTAAAATAAATGTTTAATTCCAACCATTTTTCTGAGAAGCATAGTCTGTAATAGTCCCACGTTAAAAAGTTTCTTAAAATTTTAAACAAGATGAACTTTCTGAAGTAAATAATACTCGAAGGATGCAAGACAATTCAACTCTAGTGAGCATCATTTTTTAAGAAGCTCTAAATTTTACCTAAGTAAATCTCTACAAATAGCTCTTTCTCTAAACCAAATCTAAGTAAATAATTTTACTATTCATTCAAACTAATCAGTAAAACTGTCCATAAATTAGAGAAACGTTCAATAAAATTAGTTCGCGGTATTCGAACTGAATGCAAAATTATAGATTTTGAAGAAAAAGCCGCAGGTAGAGTTAAAAGATAGTAATTGTTAACATCTTTTTCCCATTAAACTAGGAGTTTTAAACATTAAGATTATCTGCACGATGGATTTATCAAGTTTTATTAATGATTAATTGAGTGTTTCCATTACTGAATCGTTAACACAGTAATAAAAACACATATGGCAATTTTGCTGCTATAAACATCGGCAACATTTAGGCTAAATTATAAACTATTAGCATTTATTTATATACATATTAAGTTAAAACTACCCAATAATCATAAATCATGATAATTTCTAAATGATCTTTAATAATTGTTTGTCAAAACACGTTTCTTTTTCTTTTTTGTAGATACGATATTCGGGATAGCTGTAAACCATAACTAATAGCCTTTAAAAGAGACATAAAAATATCTGAAATCCATAAACAGTATAATTACTTTCATTCAAGGTAAGAAACATGTTTTTCCTTCACTAACTACGACATAATAAAAATGTTAAATATATACAATTTACAAAATAGATATAAAATATTAGTCGGGTCGCAAATTTGGCCTGAAGATAATAATGAATTACATTTAGTGTAGTTCAAAATATTTTTAAACTAATCTAACTTAAAATAATATTAAACAAGGCCAGTAATTGCGAACACTATTATAAATAAATCTACGATAAAAATACTTCAAACGATATATAATAACGTACACAGCTTTATCAAGAACTTCACTCTCCGGTTTGTTTTGAAGTGTTTTGAAAATTTATGATTTATCTCAATTCAATAGCGTGCAGTACACCCGTGATCAAACTTTTAAATTATCATTCACTGGATAATTGAAAATACATTAGCGTTCTCGCACGCATTTGGTCGTTCTCATATGCGCACGTGCACCTAAGTACTAGAAAACATAAAGTAATACCTTATTTTAGGCTACCTGAACCTGACATTCTACAATTCGACTTATTTGGATTCCTTACCAGAAATTACAATGTAATGAAGCCAATTTATTACATAAATCGTTTATAATGCGCCATCAACACACTCCAGGGCATAAAATTCTATAACCTGACCGTGAAATAAATACTTTCGTTAATAACACGAAGTTAAGTTACTTCCTTACTGAAATATTATTAAAGCAAATTTGTATAGTCTTTAGTATTAAAATATAAATATCGCATGAAATTAAATATCCAATAAATTGTAATTTATTATATGCATCAAGAGGGTAATGTAATTATATATAATGATAATACAATTATATATATACAAAGGCAATTAGCGGTTACAATGGAAGGTAAAATTACCTAAAAAGGAGACAGATATTGATTTGTTTTCTTTAGTTTAAATTAAATAAACATTAAAATAAAAAAGGAAACAATTAAGTTGTATTTTACCTTAATATTACAAAACAAGTTTATATAGAGAGCTTATTATTACAGCTACTGGAGGAGTATATAAAAGCTGAGAACAAAGTTAAAGTTAATATTTTACTGTATTTACTCATATAGTGGAAAAATAATGTGAAACATGGAAAATGTTACACAAGATTTCTTTTTTGAGATGGGGTAATCTATGATAGTTATATTGTAAAATTATCGTATGTTTAAATAAAACAAAAGTCTAAAAAATTCAAAAAATCGCTATTTTTTATATTTTCTGCCCCCTCCATTGTAAGGATTACTAAAAGTTTATTATTTAATAATAAAATTACAGTAAAATTTAAAGTTTTAATAATGATGCTAGAGTAAAATCAAAATCTTTATTATTAAAAGTTTAAGAAAAAAAATTGAATTTAAAATATCGATATTTTTTTAATTTGATCGGCTTTCCTACCCCGCCCCCCACAATACTATTCCCATAGTTTTTAATTTTTAGTCAATTGCACAACTACTATGCCTAGAAAGACAGAAAAAATCGGTTAAAAGTATGCATTGAAAAAAAATATATCTTTTTCGATTTTTGGTGGAATTTTTTTAATAATAAGTTAAGTATGTACTGAGCTTAATATAAAGTGGGAGTAAAATTTGCAAAATTATGAGAACCTTAATTCCTAAAAACTATCTTTCCGCCCTGGAGTTATTGACCCTAAAATTTTACCCACGAATTGCCCCATACACACAGGTCTCGGTACAAAACTTCATTAAAACCGATTTATCCAATCTAAACTTATTAAGCTTCAAACATGCCAACACACGTACATACTTATGTAGGAAAATTCCCCCCGACCTTTTTGTTTTTGGGATACCTGTGTCAGGTAACGTCAAGAAATGCAAAAAACACATACCCATTTATTGACTGATTACCATAATTTATTTTTGCAGCATAGTTCTAGACCTATCATATAAAGACCTATCTATAAATTATAGATGTATAATAAATATACATCTTCGATTATAATTTCATACTATAAAGTACCAGCTAAGATGAAGCTTGGAGAAATTTGAATCACGAACCTTACAGCATTAATTCATAAAAGTTTGATGAGCAGAATGCAATGTTTAAAAACTTTATAAATTTTAATAAAATATCTGACCACCTTTTTTGTACCTTATTTTTAACACATTATTCATGTAAATCTTCTTCGATTCCACGTAGCAATTTCGAATACAAAAATTCCCCTTTGGGAATGTTTTTTTTTCTCCGAAGTTTCGGAGAAAAAAGCCTTCTAATTAATGGGGTTTAGTATATTCAGCTTTTTAAAAGAAAAAAATTGTTTATTCTGTTCACGAGATATGCGTCAAGCACACAGCGAAATAAATTTAACTATCTTATACTCATATTTTATTTATTGCTCCAAGAATGCATATTAATTCAAGAGATCTTAACAAACGTACAAATAGGATATCGAATAAAATAATTTTCTTTAAATACATTTGTTTTTGAAAATAACAGAAATATTATATAATAAAAATGTAAAATCACGGGGGTCTTCCAGTAAAAAGCCATCACTTAAAACACTAAACAGAAGATTGAAAATGCATAATGGGGCTACAAGAAAATAAAAATTCAAAGGGGAAAAGAAATTTACATGAATTAAGTTAAGGTAAGAAAATATTTTAAGTAAAAGTAAATATATACATATATATATATACGTAAAAACTTGTTCCCGATGACTCTAGTTATCGTTCTCAGTTTGATATGAAAAAGATTTAAGTTAATATAAATCATCTGGCTACCGCAATTTGAATTAATAGTAGATTATACCCGTGCCAGTTCTTGTCAGCTCAGTCACCCGTCGAAGCGCGGGGGAATGCATTATCACACTTTCGAAAACATTAGTCATCTCGTACTGCAACAGTAGTTTTCATTATTTAATTGTTATTAGCAGCGTATAGTGATAGATTGATTCGTGCGATAATGCTCCCACATTTTTCGTTCTGTTAAATTAGATTATTATTAATCTTACAAGAATAGATATTTTTTAAATTTAACGTGCGTGTTAGAGTGTAATTCGTACATTATCCCGAATATTGTTTAATATATTTTGTTTTTAACTTTAATTAATTTTTATTTTATTTTAACTTAAAATGCGTCTTCTCGAAAAAAATAACACAGCGGGAATAACAAAGAATAATTCTGAAGCGGGAAATTTATGAACAATCGAGAAAATGAGCTCATCTATATTCCTTTATAGGACCGCAGAAAGACCAGACTTATTGCAGCGTTTCCATATCAATAGTTAGATGAACCACAGAAAAAACAAAAGCCGTTTGAAATTTACTCCGACCAATGTTTAATTACTCAAGGAAAAAAAACTAAAAAACAAGGCAACAACACACTGCAGCGAACTTGGACGATTTTAATAGAACTGAAATTAGGACAATTCAGGACTTTTATAAAGTACAAAAAAAAATCACTACCGTGAGAAAATCTTTACCTAACGTAAAGGGCAAAATAGATTTTCAGATACACTTCATAAATAAGATGAATTACAGAAATGAGATTTAAATGAAAGAAACTTCAAAGTAAAAGAAAGATTCATTGAAGACCTGAAATTGTTATTTGGCGGCATAAGTACCTAACATAAATAAAAGTTTCGAAAAGAAAATAGTGCATTTAAACGAAGCGTGTGAATAGTGACTTAAATCATGACAAAGGCTGGCAAATAACGATTATAATATTAAAAATGGAACAGATTAATAGTACTACATGATGGGTTCATTCAAGTTGTCAAGTTATATTCAAAGACGGCTGGACTTCTGGAAACTACCACGGCCAAATGAATGCTACTAATTTAAAAAAAAAAATAACTACGAGAAATATTTATGGAAAATTTATAATACTAAAAATTATGGTAAATTTATAGTACTTGCAACGCTCCTTTATTTACATCGTATGCAAGATGACCAGTCGCTTTTTACAAACGCGGTAAAAGAAGAAATGAACAAAGTAGAAGTAAGATCAATCTAGGAACAAACTCGCAGTCGGTTTAACTACTTAATCGAGGTAAGAAAGAAGACGTAATCGGTCTTTTCTACAAAAATTTTGAGTTTCTGTTCTTACACAATTGAATTTTGTTTTTTTGTAAACGCCGTGCCAATTCATGTTTTCTAAATTAACAAATTTTATAGCCGTAATAAAAATGTTTGAGGATAGATAAGCAAGTGACAAATCAATCTAAGTATATATATCTTCTAGCTTAATAAATATCTAAACTTTAGAATGTTTAATACTTTATTATTACTAAAAATAAGTTGAAAAAACTACAAGAAAATAATAAAATACGTTAAGCAAAACATAAATATTTGGATAGAAATAATACGATGACTTATTTATAATATTCTAGATGTTTTTTAAATAAATATTAGTGTCAAAGTTTCGATCTCTCGTAATATGAAATGCAAGACACATCACACATTTTTCACAAGGCTCAAGAACTAGGTGGGGGATGTACGTCAATTAATTCAGAAAAAAATGAAAACAAGTTATATTTTACAGCTATTCTTCAAAGTTTAGAAAAGAACGTTGTTAGATATTTTTGATAATAAACGGTTTTGGTATCTTTTTTAATAATAAATGCACATAATATATTTATGCAAAATATTGATTTACCCCACCCAACTCAAATAAAAATGAACTTAATTATCTTATTTATTATATAACAGTCACAAGACAAAATAAGCGAACCTTCTCTTTCGGAATATAAATTTGAATATGATTTAAGTTCACGATAAGGTTTACGACGATCGCGAGTGAAATATTGAGTGATAAAGACGTGAAATTAGTTTTTAAGAAGGGTTCGGAAATCTTCCAGGTGACATTATGCATATGAATGAAGATATTTTTTAATTAAGATATCAATAAATGTTTTTGTTTTTATATAAAGTGTCAATAGAATGTAAAGATAAATTTATTTATAATTATATTTTTTAACTTAAGTTATAGGGATCAACACCATCAGATGAAGTTAGCACCGCTAAGTCTTGAACATTTAAATTTTTCCTAAGTTTTGAAGATTTTTGCTTTCAACTTAAATATATTGTGAAAGGTGCTTCAAATTACATTAATATATTTTTTATTACTTTAAAATGAAATATAAAATTCAATTATTGAAATAATCGAACAGTTGTGAAGGCATTTGAATAACAAACAAAATACTCATGAGTATATAGCTAAGATTGTCTTTAATTCCTTGTAAAGAGAAAATAAAGAAAAAATTAACCGGTTCCTTGACATTCAAGAATAAAACTGTGCATAATAAAAAAAAAATTAAATCCTGTCATGAAGTTAAAATTATCGGTTAAAAGTTTATTACGAAGGTATAACGTTAAAACAAAATTTATTCAATCTACTTCACTACAAATTTAAGAAGCAATATGAACGAAACGTAAACGTCAGACAAGTTAGAAACTGCTTAGCAACTGGAATAGTGGTGTTACATGGAGTAAGAAGTCAATACACCGACGCTTCTAGTAATAAAAATTGTTTTGGTTTCTTCAACAGATGATAAATGAATTTATACGAATAAAATGGAATCGGTTAAAAAATAAATATATCTTCCAAAATACAGTTGATCGAGTGTGTACAAACGGAATTGCACGTGATTTAAATAATATTAAGTCGAAATATAATTATTCCTCCTCTTATGGCCATACATTGTAAATTTGGGAGGACCTGGATCGTTTAGAAAAACTATTTTAATTATGTATTCTATTGATAAATGAATAACCAGTGGACTAAAATGTAGTTAATGGATATAATACCATGGGGGGAGCAAGATAGACTCGATTTCCAATAGCGACAATCTATGAAACTAATTTATTTTTATTTTTTTGCACGGCAGCCAACACACTTGTTTAGCAAAGTTTACAAAAAAAATTTCTGGTTGCTCTCTCAATTTATTTTCACGGGTCAAAATAAATTTCCCAACTAAAACCTAACCCATTTTAAAAACTCTTGTTGAAAAAGAAGATTGTTATATTCTGCAATATTAAATCGTTCACACGTAGTGTTTGTTCTTTTTTCAGCTTAATGAAATCCGGTACAATCTTGAAAATACTAATAAAAATACGGTTCACTTTATATTTCTTGAAATATGTATCCAAACCTTTCGAAATTACAGTCTAGCCCTTCATCAGAAATATGACCTTAATATTTTACATTTTAATGAAAGTATCGTGTCACACGAGTGAAACTTTTAATCGCTTAACACAAATGGGATGGTAACATAGTACGTTTTAAGTCATCAATTTAAGCTAGATATCAACAAATCAACTTAGGCTTACGACCCAAGCGAATTAATTTATTTCTAAAACGTCTACACAAGAATAATATTATTTTAAGTTGCAACAATAATTCAAACATACCAGTATATCATGCAGACATAATGCTGATACGGAAGGCACTGGAATCGAGCCAACGCTGCTGCAATTTTCATTGTAATTACCGGCGCCAGAATATTTTGCGCCAGTAATTCTCAATGAGTTAGACTTTATATTAATTCTTATTATACTGCAGTGTATATTATTATTCAATTGTTAAATATATAAATAAAAAAAGATAATACATAATACACGTATCCAGGAAGAATTAATACCTTTGTATAAAATACAATTCCTTACAGACTTGCTAGTCACTTTATTTCTTTTTTACTAATATTTTTTTAATACCTTACATCTCTTAGTAATAATCTACGATATAAATTCTAATACAGGTTTATTATAAAGATCGAATAATTTAAGTATTCGTTAGGTCTATACGAATAAGACTGGAGCTCATCTGCTTAAACCATTTTTCAAACACAGAAACTAATTAAGAGTGTATTTAATTGCTATTTCTTATTTCAATGATTTAAGAATCTATTTTTTCTAAATGTCAAATTTAAATTGAAAGAAATAATCAGTAAATAAAATTAACTTCTCAAAAATACTCAAAACAATAAGTAAATTATTAAAAATAATCACAAGTAAAAACATCCCGCTAAAAAGTTATAAACGCTAGCAACCAAAAAAAAAATAAATAAATAAATAACCCAATACTACAATCTAAAAACGATTCTTAAACATTTAAATACACTCCTACCTTCGATTCATGAACTACTCTCACGCGTTTTATGGATGAAAAGAAAATCTAAATTCTGCAAGGTACGTATATTTCTATTTTATTATGTATATTTAATTTGGTTCAACCATATTTTCAAATATTTTCAATGTTACCGCAAACAACTATGGCAATGATACCTGTCATCATATTCTGTAAAACTATTCAGATCAGTGAAAAATGGGTATTTTTTTTTTTTTAATGTAAGCCGATGGAACTATAATGACAAAATGATCACGCAGAAAATCACGTATACGGTTGGGTAAAAAAATATTTCTTTATAAGGAAAGTTAAAAACCAACTCATTGGCGAATAACATCAGCCAATCAGACCATGTTTGATCTAGCATAGAATAAGCATTCCATACCTAGGCCACCCACACAAAAGATTTTAGCAGAATTGAATTGTTTGTTGTTGCAGTTTATAGTGGAAGAAAATGGTGCAGTAACTCCGCCAAATTCCGATTAAGAGTAAAATTAAAAATAAATAAATTAAAAAAAAAACAAAAAAAATTCTGATGATCCTTTTCAGAAAGAGAAAGATAGATGGATAGGCTACAGACAGACAGAGAGACTATGACGTATAAAGAGTAGAAATAATTTCTTTTTTATGAAAAAAATTCAATTTAGCAAAGATGCAATTTTAAATTTGTAATTTTACAACTTTTATCAACTCCTTTATAACTTTTAAATTCTAATCTTCAAGTAATTAATAACAGACATGAATCCAGGCGATAAACCTACATAAAAAGAAAACGCCCAGAAAATCTTGTCGTAGAAAAATATTTCGAAAGGAACAAGTTAGTCGAATAGCAAGGAAGAAACGATCTAACCCAGTACGCATTTAGAAGGAATCTCATTTAAGACAACGATAGCAGAAAAATAATAAGCATTGCGTGGCGTGATATAATACACACACTTCATATTCTAAGCTTCTTCCGGACCCGTATTTTCAAAATAATTTTGATTAATTTGGTTTAAAAGAGTCGATGTTTTATTTTACATCGGCGAAGCCGACAACATGTCTATTAATAGTTGATTCTCGAATCAATTATAATAAATCAACAAATGAAGTCGAACAAATTAAAAATATTCATGGACAGAACATAGGATGACTGACGCTCAGCCTGATAATTGAGACAGATACACAGCCTGTTTCATATATAATAAAAATTTTCAGTCTTATCTTGTAAATCTTTAAAACATTTTAATTTTTATTACCTAATTCCAACTGATGACTTAAAACTTTACGTTACTATTAACAAATATTACACTTACGTTTAATTTAAAAAGATAAATTCTGACTCACCTTATTCATTTATTACACTACGTAAAATAATCGAAAATTTACTAAAAATTATTTTTTCTGACAAAAAACCATAAAAAAAATGAAATTTGCATATTACAGTACATATGTTTCCATTATTTTTAATGCAAATTCAGTGATTATATAAGAAAATAAAAGCTTAAACGCGCTTAAATATTAGGCTAAATTAACCTTACATCATTTTAATCCCCAATGGCACCGAAGTAACACAAAAGGGTAATATTTTTTTTTTTTTAATTGATATTAGGATTAATAGTAAATAATCCTCGTATATAAAATCGTTTCAGATATGTGTGTAGTATATAAACATCAAATTTCAAATCAAAACAAAAAAATCAAATAATAATAACAAAATTTTCAAACATTATAACAACGTAAACAGCTTATCGAAACTTTATAATACTGTACACTTAAAATTTATTAAAAAAGTTTATTGTTTTCATGAATTGTTATGTAACAATTTTTTATTTCATAAAATACTAAATAAAAAATAGCACGATTTCTTTTTTCAATTACGCCTAGAAAAGACTAACTACGATAGTCTGAAGTGAACAAAATACATGACTGACTACTTCCGATGAAAGACCCAGTTCGTTTTCAAAATGAGCATGTGTTTAAGGTAGGCCTTATTTGCTCTCCGATACTCAGTACTCAAGCATAATAATAAAGTTGCTCCAAGATATAGTAGCGCAATTAGGATGTATACAAACATGGAAATATATACAAAGTTTATTTATAGCTTATTTTAGCTGTTTACATTGATATAATGTTTGAGAATTTTGTTATTATGTTTTGATTTGAAAGAGATGTCTATAAGCTATAGACATATATGATACATTTTTATATATCAGGATTATTAGTATTAATTCTAATACCATTTTTTTAAAGTTATTTTTATTAGTCTTTTCTATTACATATTGTTACTTCGATGCCATTGGGGATTAAAATAATGATTTACAGTCAATTTAGCGTAAAATTTAAAAAATATATATACAGCATTTCCAGATATGAAGATCTTCGTGTAATGTAGGATGGAATACAGTGTATAAAATTCAAAAGAATAACAAATAGAAAAATAGATAAAGAAGAAAAGATATTTAAATCTGTACAAGAATCAGGTAACTGTGAAAAGAGTAGAAGGTCAAGAGAAACAAGCTCCTTAAACAAGTAGTAAGGCAAGGACGCAAGACAGTTCTCATTGTTTTTCAGTTTATATATAAAAGAAATGAATTAAAGGAAAAATGTTACCAAAGTTAAAATTCGCTATAACAACCTTTTAAGATATTAAATTCGATAACTTACGTTTTTGGTAGAATAAAAAGAGAAAAAAACTGGAATGGATTTACTGCTAGTAGAGAATGAATATGTAAATAAGAATAAAATAATTTTTCCATAGAAAAGAAGGCAACAATAAATTTATATAGATATACTAAAACAACAGAAAAGTAATTCAGAAAAAAGACCACCCACAGTTTATCACCAACAAACGAAACTCATCTGTCTTAATTTAAAATTCATAGGAAAGATATAAAGCACCTAGTATGGCCTTTCACTATTAAAAATTTGATACTGACTAATATATTCACATATTGGCTTATGTATTTGTGGATAAACTTAAAATTACCATCCTAGTTCTACGTGTTAATATTAGAGTATTTGATATTCAACTGACTGTCGTGGTGATCGTAGTATTAATCTCGAATCGGACCTTTATTTGTTATCATGGTTTTGTGATGAATCAATCGAAACGCTAAATGTAAAAGAAATAATCTTAGAAGAGCCCGAAACAGCCAAGCCTTAAAGTTACAAGTAAATTATCTGTTATCGACAAACAGGCTGGACGATACCCTGCTTCCAAGTCCTAAATGGATACTAAGCCTCTTCACTAAAACGGAAATTCGATACATTATCAGAAAGATAATGGAAAAAATGGAAAACTACCCGTAGGAAGTAACAATACCCAAGGAAACTAGCCTCCTACCCGAGAAAATAAGACAAACACCATGTAAACTATTTCCGATAAACGTTTTACAGTAAACCCTCAATAAAATATAGGAATGAAGAATTAGGAAAGATGCTTACAAAGTGAAGACGTTTATTCAGGCAATGAGTACTAGCACGGAACAACCGTGGTTTGAAATGTGGATGGTGTTTTGATGCTTTGGATTACGACAATACTAAACCAAAAGAACTTCGCCAATTTTTTTTTTTAATTTACTCAAACTTATTACTTTTTGATATGAACAAAAAGTGCGGTGGCATAAATTTCTCTGCGTGTAAACCAAGCATAACTGCTACGGTTTTGCTTTCAATTCGGAAAAAACAATACAGAACCATCACGCCGTAAAAGAAAACGGTATTTCAATAATTACCACATTTAAAAAAACTGCCGATGCGTTTTTTTCTTGCAATGCGTAACAATCGTATCACAAAAATCTGAAGACACCACCCTTTATTACAATACATAATTGCTTACTAAGCTGTAAATATTTTAATTAAACTTTTATTGCGGAATAAAAGCTTGCAAAATCTTAATTTAAAATAACATATGACTCAGAACGGAATAAAAATAACCACGCCCCTTTCATAGTCGTCATCATTAACGCCCACTATAGTATGCGCACGCATAGTATACTGAAGAATCACAATTAAAATGGCGACAATGTACTATCTGACATTTCATACGTATTTTAATATTCTTACATAAAGACTAAAGTGTACTATCCCATTTCTAATGCTATTGTGTAGTTACGTATAATTAATTCATCGTATGACCTTCTCCAATCTTTTAATTAAAATCACGCAAAAAAAATCTTTTAAATGTCTGTTATGTTATTCTAATTCGCATATTGTATTTATTTGAATAAATATATTATGGGTTATTTTTGTTTATCGAGAAAAATTATTTTTTTTTTTTTTTTAATATTCTACGCATAATTTTCTTCATAACCACCAGACCAAAGATTACCAGTTTTTCTATAAGCTTATACCAAATAAAATACCACAACTTGTTAATAAATTGTAGTATTTAACATTTTAAATTTAATTTTAATTTTATAAATAACGAATGGAGGATTCATACTCTGCACATTTCAGGAAAATCAGATTAATTTAATTCACTAGTCAATTAATTTATACTCGTACTTCAAAACTTAAATATCAACACTTCATTTTACAGAATACAATCCACTACAATAAATATAGATAGAGCATAATTTTACATCTTCCGTTTTACCTTCTTTAAATTCCAGATCGATTTTAGGTTTGGGTAATTATTCCACTAATAAAAAGAGTTAAAAATTAGCTCCATCTTCAGTGATTTTTACTAAGGTTAAAAAAAATCACCTACGGTTATATCGAATGTTTTTAACTTTAGTAAACACTTTTATAACGCACATTACAAATTCATCTATATTCATAATTATAAAAAAAATCAAAAGTACTTTAAAATTTCGGTTAAGAACCAAATGATTCTTTGCATGTGGGAGAGAATAAAAGTACATTCCATGATTACATAAAATTATCACACTACGAAAAATATTAACCTTCTGGGGCAAGCTATCGTTTGGAACAAATTACATCGATAATGAATATCATTTACTATACGATAAAATCCAGCGTTTCTAAATTTGTATAAAGCGTATTAATCAAGAAGAAGAAATTTCCATATTTAAATTAAAATCTTCTCTATTCTCTTCTTTTTTTTTTTTTTTTTTTTTTTTTTTTTAATAATTCAAGGAATTTAACCAACGGTATGGAATTTTTACTGTAGTGATCCAACAATGGAAATATATTAAGTTTTATTACATCATATATACAGTAAAATAACGTCCATTATACATACTAACCTCAAATGAATGAATTTTGAATTAAACCTACCATTATGGCTACATGAAATCTTTTTATAAAATGGGACTATTAATTTTCTAATTACTGAATTACTTAAATTTAAAACTAAGCACAAATAAATCAATTCGCAAACTGCAAATAAATTTCCAAAATAATTAAAAATTATCATAAATCTATATCAAATAACATAAAATTGGATAATATGATATAACCAATATCAATTTATGCATTATTGTGATATTTATAGAACAATGATCTTAGTGGTCATTTAAAAGCGGTTCTGAATATTCAGGTTATTGAGCAATGTTGTCTTCGACTATGCAAAAGAAGGCAGTGTTGTCTCCGACTATGCAACAGAAGGCAGTGTTGTCTTCACCTATTTCTTAACGGTAGTTAATATTTTTTCTACCTTTAAGACGTGCAGGTAAAATGTAGCGAGCCGTTGTCTGAAAGATTTTAAATGAATTTCCGCTTTTATTAATTTTACTCTTTCATGTATGCTTAATTTGAAACTAACCACAAAACATTTTTTAAAAGTTACTTAAATTCATTGGTTAACACAGTTGTGTTGTGTAGTGTATCAGAGTATGTTAATGCTGAGGAAATAATGGTTATAATTCTTTTCTTTAAATATAAAAAAGTAAAAAGTAGTTCAAAAGTCCATTGTAATTTAGTTTTATTCAGTTCATAATTTATTTGATTTTTCTTAATTCATTATTTATATTGGGTTAAAAGTAGTACTTGTTTTAACCAAAAAAGGAGAATTACATTAAAATAAGTAGGAGGTAGATAAATCATTCTTAACATGTATAATCACGAATCACGTTTCTAAGAAGTTTAACGGAGAATGATTAAAGCGCTTGGAAAAGTAACAGGCAACCAACATCCGCAAGTCGAAAAACGTTTTATAATTTTTAAGCAAAATTAAGAAAGCATTTCTTGATACGATGTAAAAGAATCTTCAGGAATACTTAAAAATGATGGACAACGTTCATTAAAAAAAAAGATTATTATTAATGGAAACAATTATTTCACAAAAAAAATTAGTTTTAATGAAAATTAATGACGGCTCTAATTAAGCAGATTCAAAGTACCTACCAATATTTTACGTTCAGATCATAAGCTACTGTTCACAAATATACTTTTTTTTGTTTTTAGGCGGTGAGATTTTTTTAAATTAAATTACTAAAGCTGATGTTCGATATCACACATTGGTTAAGTTTAATTAATAATACTCACACTCACAAATGATGTAGTGATTTGATACACGTATATTAACAAAGAGACATTTAAAAACTCATTATGTTGTGCATTTAAATTTATGTCCAAATATAATTAACTATCAAAAATTAATTTCTAGAAGAATAAGGGGAAATCTTAATTTCGGAGTACTGCAGCAGAGCCAGTGTTGCATAATTTGTTACATATCGGAGTTTAATGCTTATTTAATGGTTACGAAATTATTATTAAAATAATAATATTATTTATTATTATTAGAAAGATAAAAGATATTAATTTTTGATGAAAGAATATTTTTTTACTGATGTATGACTAAAACACCAATATCTTTGTATTAATTATGAGATTGAGTATACAGCCTCTCTGTAAAGACGCCATAACATCTTAGTCAAGTGAAATCTAAACAGTTTATTTGTTTCTCATTTGTAAATATGGTACTTGTGTATCCTCGCCGCTTAGAAATAAGAAAGTCTGCTGAATGAGTTGGCTTCCACTCTTGCAACGATGTTATCAAAAGTGCTTTCACCAATTGCAGATCACAACTAGGCTGTTTTCCAAGCTGTTATAGTCCAGGATAGTTTCGATCCTATTTACTTCTAACTTCACCAACGCTAACTGAAAATAACTTCAGATAGCCCAAAGCATAAAAAAAATAAGTTTACGGTGCAATAAAATGCATTGAATACTCAAATTCCTCGTGACCAATTGCGTTTTTGTAAATTAATTAAGACATGACAAAAATAACCACTAAAAATTCCAATTCAATAAAAATCAGCCGGAAAAAATGTAGTGTAAACATGAGTACTGCTTTGTGAAGGAAACTTCAATGGTATGCCGAAAATTTAAACGCGGGAGTTAAAACAACCACCACAAATAAATTATAAATTAATGATTACACGCTTTTAAATAAAAATATTTTTACCTTACCATAAGCAAGGATATCATGATGAACGACATATTTTAGAACAAAACATGAACACTATAAACAAATCATTATCAGTAAACAATATTTTCATTAAGAACGATCAAACATGACAAACTTTATCACTGTACTGAAGTTATATCCGTTAAATTTTTACTTATAATATTCAATACATGTTTAGCATCACGTAGTCTAGGCCTATGCAACAAGCAAACTGGTTGACAAAATACAATCTTAATTGATTGGATGTAGTACAATGCCCCCACTTATTTGACACTGACACCCACCCAAAACAATGACTTGACATTTACGAACTTATAATCACCATGCACGGTGAAGATCAAGACGAGGGAGAAAAAATACAGAGGGGGAGGAGATTTTAAAGAAGAAATACGTAAGTAATAAATGACACGGAAACTTAGCTTACGAGATTGTTCCCAATCCTTTAACACTCTAAATTATTAGCTATTTTTATAGGATTTAACGGAAGACCATTATGCAATTCAGTAAGGTTTTAGTCTTTAATATATGTATATTTTTTAAGCAAAATCAAAGAATGAACGATTGTGTCCTTACCTAGGTCTTAACAATCTAAATGAACGTACATACGTCAAGCACGAACGCACGCGTGTTACATGTGAAATTAGGACGCAATAATTTTCAAGAAATAAATCTAATCTGTCACTTCATCAGCTACTAGATTTTTTCTGGTTCTTACGAGTCTTCTCTCTTAACACCCTATAAATTTAATAGGCCTAGGCTAAATTCATTCAATAGATTATCATTTACATACATTAACAGAGTATTGCAATGTCGTTCGTTAACGGGAATTTAAACATCACCATATTTCATTTTAATCTACGTAAGATCTCTGAAAAACACAATTTCAAAATGAAACTAAAAATTAATATATTGTTACATAAAATGCATCATCTTAAATACAATTTTCATAAACTATAAAATGAACAGAAAAAAATGTATATGAAAGGGATTCATAAATTCAATTTTATATCATCTTGCAATAGCAGAAGACAACTCGGGTAGCAGTAACACCAATTTTTTATATAACTGCCAAACCCAACATTTCTTCTTCTTCAAAAAAAAAAAAATTTCACTTAAAGGAAAAGAACCTTTTATAAAATTTCCTTTAATTAAGTTTAAGATAAGCGAAGCTAAGTTCATTCGGATAATATCATTAAAGAAAACGTAAATTCAAATCAAGAAAGTTGTTTTATAATATGCAAAACTGTTTGCATTACAGTGGTTCACAAAATTATTTGTTTTTTTCTTCGAAATGGGTCGTTTCGTTCAAACAGTACATTCTTAAGAATTTTTAGGTCTTGCCTTGAAGTGCATTATGCGGTTGAATATATCAACCAGATAATCTATGAGACTTGAAACGGCGTTCAATATTAAGAAACATTCAAATTTTGGCATTATAACATAAATAAAACTTTGTAATAGGTTAGGATTCCCTGTAGATGCATTAGCTGAAGTTGACTTTTTGTAACAGAATTTATTTATAATTCTAATACAAGAGAAATGTTTAATTAAAAAAGAAAGCTGTACGTGATTATAATTTTCACAAAGTAAAGATTTTATTTATGTACTGCAGCGGGTATTTGTTTGAAATTTTGTTGACCGTAAAGAATAGGAATGATATACATTCTAATACTTCCTAACCCCCGTAAAGGAAGATACCCTCCACCAACCCCACACTTCCTAGCCCTCATGGGCTTTACCGGAGATCATCATTCGAAACCTCGGCTTTTAATATATTTCAGTTCGCCTCTGCCAGGATGCCATCGATGCGAATTTCATGAGTGACACTCCCTTCCGTGTACTATTATTTAATGAACACAAAACAAAATACATCTTACCGAGTCTTAAGTAAGACTGAAAGGACTTAACTAAACAAAGGAACTGAATACTACCTGTAGAAGGTAAACGTGAGTTCAACGCATAACACGAAACATAAAAATTTACACAGAACAATAACAACACAGTAACACAGAAACAAAACAAACGACAAAAACAGAGTCGTGTCGAGATCTGAGAGAGTGAAGACTTCTTGTTCAAGGTTCGTTTTTGTCATACGATTATGCTTTCGTTTTCAGTTTTTTGTGGATCGTTTACGTTATTAGTTGTTTTGTGCTATTTGTTTGTGTTTTTGTTAGTTTTTTTTTTTTTTTTGTGTTTTTGGTGGTTAGTACCGTTTCGGTTAGCTTCCATACAGGCTACTCCTGAAACTAATTACCAATTTATTGTTTGTGACTGTTTTTATTTAATTTAATTTAAACGTTTTCCTTGTGATTTGTTTATTATTTGTTGTTAATTTAACTATTTTCCATGTTTTTGTTTAATATTTGTAAGTATAGCCTACGCTTGCTAGGGTATATATATCTTAGTTACCCAGCTGATTTATACTACTTGTTTATGGTGGACTTGTAACAGTTGAAGTCAAATAACTCTGTTGATATTGACTTAGAAAAAATTTTTATTTATTTTTTCGGTCAGCTGTTTGATACGGGGAAATTTTGGTGAAAAATTCCCTCACGCAGTGTTATTCGTTTGTAATTATGACTGAACGTGATCGATCTGGAGGTAGGTCCCCTCCTATGGAAGAGGAATTTACTCCTGCAGAAAGGCGGCGGTCTAGTAGGACGCCAGGTATTCGCGTCGTCCGTGAGGTCCTTTCGGTGTACAGCGGCACTGATAGTGGGTCGAACTGTGACCGTGAATCACATCGCCGGTCGGTAGTTTGGAAATTAGAAGCTGCCAGACGGAAGTCTGTACAGCTAGACGATCCTCCGGTCGGGCCAGGTAGTCGCTGGTAGTACTCGGGCCGAGGACCTGGCTGGTGGTACCAGCGGGTGGGAAGAACATCGTGGTAGCAGTTGATTCTTCCGACGGTGAGGAGCGGTTGGTCTCACGTATCGTGCAGTCCGCGAAGTTAGCGTTGGCCGCAGATCCTAGTTTGTTTTTGCGGGTTTCAGGGAAAGATGGGGCAATGAATTCATAAGGTGGCTGAATACTTGGACCGGAGGAATTCCACTAAGCTTCGTATGTATTATGATGGGTCTTCGTTGGGGGTTAAGGGGATTCGACCTCAGGCATAGAAATTAGTGGGGCCCCCAACTGCGACTGTGGTGGGTGGTGGTATTGGCGTCGGGACGATCGTACGCGGACCTTCTCCGAACGGTTCGAGATACTGTGTCATCGGATGAGGTGAAGATCTTATCTGCGCGCAGAGGTCAGGGAGACGACCTTCACATACGGATCCAAGACACAGGAGATGTGGCTTTATTTACATATTTCCAAAAACGAATTTTAAGGACTGGTTACATAAAATCTTTTAACATAACGTTAAAACTTATTAATAAAGCAACAATAAATAACTACAAATTAATCTTTGTCAAACTAAGAAGTGGTATAGTTTTATTTTATTTTAAAATACTTTATGTAGATGATATCCCTCAACCAATAGGATTTTTTTACATTTAAGTAGAAATAAAAATTAAAAAGAAAAATACCCCTCCCCAAAAAATATGCTTCACAAAATTATTATTATTTGTCTGAACATGATATACTGTAGTGATGAATAATGTTCATGATCGAAAACTCATTTTCAGTGAGACGTCAATCAAAAAAAATGTCACGACCGGTATTTTCAATAAATAAAGAGAAATTAAAGAAGATAAAATTTGAAATTTTGTTAATTTAGAAGTCAACATGAAGAGAAAAGTATATTAATAACATATTTCAGAAATATTCTTTTGGTTTTCAAATGAACATTCAAAAGTAAAAAGAAATTTAAAAAAGAAATTACACCTAATGCTGTTTTTTTTCGTAGTATATAAGTAGCACTGATTGGAATATGATAAAAAAGTTGATGAGCTGTCGTTGACAACATCCACGTAAGTACATGTATCCACATTACATTAGTTTTTATGTTAAACATTTAAAGCTTTACTTTCTAACACGCGGTTGAAAAGATTTGAGTAGATTATGAATACCATTTGACTGAGGTTTATGATGATTAAAGCTCACAATGTAAGACGGAATCCTACACTTCGGTAACATATTACGCATTATGGATGCTGCATATTAAACATTTGAATATAAGATACTACCTCTTGGTGTAAAGCAGATAGATTGTTACTCATCTCCTATCCAACGTTACTGTAGTGATATAACTGTGATTTGGTGCAGTCAACGAAGTCGAAATTTGGTAACGACTAAAGACTAACCGTCGTTACATTTTCAACGTTTTCAACATTTGAATCAAAGCTACTTTGGCCAGTCATAATGTAACCTAAAATTTTAACTAACCTGAGTCAGATGAGAAACGGCAACCGGAGGATTAGAACGTCTGAATTTTACTAGTACGGTATCTTGATCCTTCCGTAAATGATACAACTGAAAATTATAGGATTCGTACAATAAGTACGGTAAGTTAACTTTAAAGCTGATTTGTACACCAATTAATATTGATACTAGAAGGAGTTTCAGCATCACTGATACCATTTCAAGGGCTACAAGTTCTTCGTAATAATTCAATATTCCAGTAAACCGACTGTGATTATAGACAAATTCATTTCCTACACCTACACGTTTTCCAAAATTACTCATAAAATTAAAAAAAATAATAATAATAAAATATAATTTACAATGTACAAAATCAAAGGATCATTAATCACAGCAAAGAAAAAAGTGATTACATACATCATCCTAATATAATGTCTATTTCTATTGTCAGATCAATACATCCACATAAATAAACAGCTGCCCGCTGAGAAAATATATTTTTTTAATTCATGAAGATGACATTCAAAACATACACGTGTACGTGTGCTCGCGTGCGCATGAGTGTAGTTACAGAACAGTAATTCTAAATGAGTAAATATACGCACATAACAAAGTAAAGTACAAACGAAAGATGACTTTAAAAAGCATGAATAATGAAACTGAAGCCGCAGAAGCAGCAGTTGCCGAGAGAACTTGATGAATAGGATGGGTTTAACAACGGACCTGTTTTCTTAAAGATCCGTTCCGACAAGAGATACCATACAAACAAAACAGAAAAATATTTGCAGTAACGTAATAATAAATTTTTCGGTAATCATGTTTGATTTATCTTTGATGATAGGTGTAAAATTATAAATAGCATTTTATTATTCGTGGGATAACACTAAACCGAAATAAAGAGTCTAACACATATCATGTATAAAAAGTAATTTTAATAATGTTGACAGAAAATAGCAATTTATTTATACGCAAACCACGTCTTCCAAAACGCTTCTAATATATTTAACACAATGTTCACCTTTAACATGTGATAATTTATTTCAAATATTCTCAATATCAGGTACAAGATTTACTGCTTGTCTCGGATCCGTCATCGAGAAGATTAACTTATTTATTAACACGATGTTACCTGCATTATATATCTATATTCCATCTGATACATAAAATTTACTCTTAAAATAGCAATATTCTGACTTGTTAAAAAGTAACTGTTTATTACGGAAAGTCTTTTATCAACAAGGTTAATACCAAAGGACAATTACATAAATCTTAATGAATAATTTATAATTTAATTAAATAAAATTCACTCCTATTACGAGATATTAAAGTTTTTCATACGAATATTTCATTAACATCTGCAACATTTTGAGTAAATAAATTAACCAGAAAACGGATGTTTATCGTCTTTCGTAAAATCATAGATTAAACAAAAAATTGAATTTAAAACTAAGTAATATTTTTAATTTATATTTAAATATAATTCATAGCTGAATCATAATATAATAAAAATAATTAATTTGCTTAATCTACACTATAAAAAGGGGCTGTACTTGTGGAATGATTCATCAATTGCTGAAAATTTAAGAAACACATAGGGTCGTAATAAAATATCACTTCTTGCTAAAAGTGGAGTATTCAAATTTGGCAAAATGAAGAATTACTATGGATTTTATTTTAGTAGATATATTTGTAAATCAGCTGCACAAGAAAAAATTTAAAGAGAAGTTTAATTCGTGCAATTTTGTATTTGATATCACACTTTTTACATACTCAGTGTTTGAGTGAGTAAAAAATGAAGCTATCGTTGTGTCTGATGCTAACTGGTTGTGGATGCTGGTTGTATAAAAATTACGAAAATCAACATTACTCACTTGAAGATTGATTTAGGTCTTTTGGGTTGCATAACTTTAACAACAGAAACTTATTAGAAAGTTGTTTTTCCGATTTTGTCACCAATGAGTAACCTACAAACAAAAAACTGTAATTAAAAAGTAATTTCCCCGAATTATTCAAGCAACTAAAAAAAAAAAAAAACAAAACTAATCAAATCAATTAAAAAAGTAATAACTAAAAAACTATTATTCGCATGGTCATATTCGAAAAAATGCTTCATTTTAATGATGTTATTCCATCTATAATAAATTTTCACATCAAACATGGCAATAGAGAAAAAATGCACTAACTATTTTTTTTTAAATATACATGTAGGCGATTGGAAAATTACCACTTGCAGAGTCTGATTTTCAGTTCGCCTACGACAAATATATATATCAACTGACTATATTAATAAACAAAGTTTATTAATATAAAGTTTAACTTTTAAACTTTTTATGCTAAATTCAAAAATGCAATTAGTAGTTTTCCACCACCCACAATTTTTGTGTGATAACATTTTTGAAGTATTGCTTTTGCGGAATTCTACGTAATTTTTAGAAATAACTTGCATAAAAGAATATTTTAAATGATTACTAACAGAGGATTGGTACAAACATAATATTATGAAGGCAATATCTGTATACGGTATAAATGATTATTCATTTACTGTAAGCATTATATAAATGATTATTCGTAATGTCAGTACATAGTAATCTTCTAAATTCATACACACCTGTTCAATTCCACCAGTATTTTTTATGGACCTACTGTGGTTTCATTCTGTTTTGTGATTTCCAGATTATTGTGTTGAATCTGTTGTTAATGAATAAATATGCTGAGGAAGTCCATAACTGATCCTGATAGCTTCTGTTACGTGACTGAGGATTTGACGTTTACAGAAGAACGAGAAGTTTGACTCCAATAGTTAAAAAAAAATGTTATGAAGGACATTTTGGCTGAAAAGTTGGGGATCAAGATAACAACTGGGCGCCTCACATCTGCTGTTCGACCTTTGTGAAAGGTCTGGCAGACTGTCTAAGAGTAAACGGCACATGAGTTTTCCCATACCAATGGTATGGTGTGAACCACAAAACCATTTGTCGGATTGTTATTTCTCTATTAAAAGATGAAATTAATAGTGGTAAATCCAAACATATAGTGGACTATTCTTATTTATTGTCAGCTGTAAGGACAATGTCTCATGCTGTGGACTTGAATGTACTGCATCCTCCAACTTCAAAAGAGGAATCGGAATATGAAGTTGACTCTGAAGTTATACATAAAGAAAATTATCCTAATTTTGAAGTAGAATCATCTTCCCGTGAATCTCATTCCACCTACAATTCAAGATGAATTGAAAGGGCCGTGTTCAGGATTTCAAATTAAAGAAGAAATAAGCTGAGCTGTTGGGATCTAGGCTGGAAGGCTGGAATCTTCTCCTAAACACGAAAGTGTGTTTCTTTCGTAATCAGCAGGAAAATTTTCAAGATTTATATTTAAAAAAAAAAATACTTTTGTGTACTGTAACAACATTTTTGCTGTCACGGATTATGAACGTGACTCTACGAATGAAGATTGTTCATTGATTCTTTGAAAACTATTTCAAAGGCTGTCCTTTTGCACAATGATAATACATTTCCGTCTGTGCCATTAGATTAATGAATCAACACTAATGTGAAAAAGCGTGTGACAATATGAAAATCCTGTTAGAAAAAATTCATTATAAGAAGTACTGTTGGACAACATATTAACGATTTAAAAGTTAACAAGAGTTATTAACGGCTTTGCAGCATGATTACATTAGATAACTTTTGTTGTTTTTTGCGCTAATGGGACAGCAGGGAGAAGACAAATCATTATAATCGGAAGAAATGGCTAGAGTGTGAAGCAATGAATAGCTACTGAATAGAAAAATGATGTACATCCTCACTAGTTACTGTTCGCCCACAACGAGAACAGAGCTCACAGAATGAAGTAGCGGAGAGCTACTATCGTATGTGTGAGAGACAGATGTTACATACGTGTATATAGGGTTGTGTTTAGGTTAAGAATTATTTTATTCCATTCGTTTGACCCTTTTTTTCAAGTATTAATTAATGAAATGGAGTGAAATGGAGAGGGACAGAAAGACGAAGGCGACTGCTACTTCCCTCCGCATGATTCATACCGGAACTGTATTATCGTGCTAGCTAAACAGTAACTCGGAAAAACCTCTACCGCCACTCCATATAAAAAGATCTTTACAAAGAGTTCGCTAGGGTAATTTTTAAAATTGGTCAATAATAGTTAGAAAAGTTACAGCATAGATTTATTTGCTGGATTACATTATTTGAAAGAAAACTTTCCTCGTTTTAGTGACGCTAGAATCAAGGAATGGATTTTTGCGGTTGCTAAAACAGGAACTTTGATTAGAGATGTACAAGAACTGCTACGCCAAGTCGAAAAGTCAGCGTGGAGGTAATTTATGAGTAAATATTGTGCAAAACGGGGAATCGTAAATCGGTCAGCGACGAGCACGGAAAACGCTTCTACCAGCAAATCTGTCATGGAAAACAGGTACCAGAGACAGGACAGTGTAAGAATACTGGCAGATAATTGTTGGACGCTAAAGAGGGACGTTCCAGATGCCAGACACAAAAAGAAAACAAATGCCACATTTAAGTTCAATTGAGTATGAATTCTTACATCTCTTTCTAAGTTTACTACGTATAAAAAAAAAACTGGAAAACCAAATTACACATTTGAATTCAGCTTGAAAAGTTCTATTAGGATCATAGTTTTGTTCATAATGCCAAAAAAGTTAATCTTGTTCCTCAGTGTTAGCTTTATTCCGTAAAACATCAAATTTGTATATATTTTTTTAAGAACATTAACTACAATTAATTCATTATGTTAATTCCGTTTTTTCTTTTTACCTCAACTAAAGAAAACTCAGTAAAGCGCTTACATTCAATTAATTTTAGTTCAGCTACTCTACGAAATGATAACTATCGAGTTAAGTTAAAATGAAAACGTTTTAGCTGTTAATCTGAATTCCAGACTTTTTTCCTGTTGAGCCTCTGGGAATCATCGTCAGGTATTACTTCAGAGGATGAATGAGGATGATATGTATGAGAGTAAGTGAAGTGTAGTCTTGTACAGTCATTACTAGGATTATAACGTTGGAACTGTCGACTTCGAAATCAGCTGATTTGCGATACGCTCTCACAACTATACCGACCCGGTGGGTTGGATTCCTGACTTTCTTTTTGTCCTCTTTATTTGCCGCGTCCCCAGAGCCGGATTTGCACTTAAACACAAACATAGCTAAGAGGGGTGGACCCGGTTCATAGTTCTTCCACAATCACCAGTGTGTACCCCTCAGTTCCAATGTGCAACCCTGCGACCCCGGCCCCCCCTGAGCGTGCCGAGGGTGCAGAATGAAGCACAATGGGCCTCCTTTTGGCAGTTTTTGACATGGCCGACCTTCCCACAATTTAAGCAATAGCCAGTCCTGTCCGGGCCACCACTAAACTTGGCCCGGTGCCCCGTACTTCAGCAACGGAAGCACCGTTCCTCCAACAACCGCCGCCCCACCACCCTACAGGCCACCCATCCGATCCGTAACTGGCTGTCATGTAACAATTTCTCCGCCAGGTTAGGTTGCAGGACCAGCGTCACTACGTGAGTAGCTCCGTAGGCCAGCCTCATACAGAGTATGTTAACTGTCACAGAGTCCTCGGTAACACAAAGATCTCTCACGAATTCTTCTTCTGCGGTTAATGCATCCACGTCCTTGATAAGGACGTATCCTCCTCGGCCCGCATTTGGCGGAAATCATCCCCATGACCCTTACCAGACGAGAGGACACCGGACTCACCCGGCGATACGCTACCCCTCTGTCCTCCCCGCCGCTTTCACGACGACGGTCGCCGTAGATTCCTGACTTGAAGTAAAATAACTATACCGATTATGATTGTACTGTATTAGAAATGTATCACTTGTACTTAAGACCGCTAACTAGGTAATTGTCTGAGGAATTTTATTGATGCTACAATTTGGAATATTTTACTCTCGTAGATCTTTTTGTACTGAATTCTAGATGAGCGGTCAGCTGCATGATTCGAATTAGAATTTTTAAAATGCACACGGTACTATTCGCTTTTTATTTAAAATGCAAAATACTGATTCGTGAAGAAATAATATTTATAACTACACAAATTATTAAGTCTACATGTACATGTATATGAAGTAACAAGTATAGAATATCGACAAAAAAATTCACAAAAACTTTAATTTATCTCAGAAGTAAATAATTAAGGAAGGTCTTCCTAAAAGTCCTTTTAATTTATAGCACTAACACGAATCAAACTGCAATGCATTAATTAGAGATTACAAATTTTACAATGCACTTGATCACATCCAAGCAGAGAACAGTAAACAAATTTTATCGAATTTGTATCTCCATTATGACAAAGTTTTTTTAGGATGACATTGATCACGAATAATTAATTTTAGTTCAATTATGATCTAATAATAAATGTTGAATTTTTATTGTTAGCAACATTTAAGCTCTTTTAGATAATGTAGTATAATCAAAATGCACTAGATTGATCTTAAAAGTAAGCTTGTAGGAACACTTTGTATTTACTTATGTATTTGTGTATTATTTGATCTTTACATGTATACTCCAACTGCAACTGTTATCTTTTTTCAAATGATGTTCAACACATGTATGCTTACGAGCAATAAAATAAATTAGATTTGTGCGTTCAGTAGCGGCAAATTTATTTCAGTAATTCTTCACTATTTTAAGTGGTTGTTAAAAGGGAATCGGTTTCTAATTTTCTCACCGATAACGAACGAACAGTTTAGTTTACTATGCAATTTATAAGAGTGTAAATGTCAGTAATAAAACAGTATTTATGCTTATATTCTCAGCTGTAATATTTCTGTGGGTGTAGGCCTAAAACACCGAAAAAAGTAATGACAGGACTGGTTATAATGGTTTAACAACCCTCAACTGTCTTTTATAACTTTCATCCACATGGCTTCAAACTAACGTAAATATCAAATATCACGATGTGATTTCTTCAGGAAACTTCTATCCAAATCGAACTAAACGAGGTATTTTATTTTAACTTATCTATTCCAAAATAATATTGAAAATAAATACAATTCTAAATTTTCATATACATATTTCCTGATTTTAAGAATTTAAGTGTTTTGTTGATTTAACATCGAGCGCGCACCTCTTATCGAGTAATAAATTAAGTAAATTCATTCCAAACTTTATACTAAAAATTCTACATTTTCTGCAATTATACTATCATAGATTTTACTAGTTCCATTTAAGAAAATATTAAATTAATTTCTTAATTTTTCATATCGTATTTCTATTAACACAGAAACAGATAAAAATCGTCTTTACTTGCATTAAAAATTAGAACAATTAACGGAAATAATAATGAATAATGTAACATTCATTAATAAATACTTAACGTATTTGACGACCAAGAACACTTGATTTTAAATACTCCAGTTAGAAAATTCTTCTTCCAACAGGTAATCTTTACTTAAAAATTACACGTATAAACTGAGTCATAAAGCACATATTTAACAGTAAAACAGATGAATATAGTTATCACTTACCCCCAAGAATTATTTTGGGAAATTGACCGCCAGAATTATGCTACCCAGGATGTGGATCAGACCAATACATCTTACTGAAAATAAAAAAAAGACAAAACATTCAATTCCTTGAATAAATAAGACCTACTAATTTAGATCAAGAGAAATCGTTTCAAATGGCAAAAAAAACACTTTAAAAAACAAATACGAAGAATGCAATAATAAACTAAAGATTGAAAATATTGAAATAAGAAAATTACACAGTCAATAAAGACACGTGACTCAATTATTTCCGAAGCTTAGTCACATAAGAGACGGAAACAAAGCAAGTAATGAAGTATCTTACAGTTCGCTGTAATATAAATTACTCTAAATATTAGAATTATCCCCCATTTTTATGTAATATGTGAGATTAATTCTTTGAACCTGACGTTTATGAATGTCATTTGGCACTGTTATACAACGGCTACATAATTGTTTAACTAAACAAAATATTTGGCTATGTTTTATTCGATAGCAATTAAAACCACTTCAGAATACCGTAAATGAACTTTTATATTTCCCAGATATAAATAAATAGATGTTTATAATTTTGTCACGTAAATACGCACTTGTTAGATTCTAATACAATTAAAAAATGTCAAAGTGCTATATAACATTCCTTCAATGAAACCGTAGACTAAACATATCTGGAGTGAAGTGCAAACATTGTACAAAAGTAAACTTGCTCTCAACTAATTGGCTAGACCCTTCGTAAGTAATCATATGAACAAATACAAAATGGACGATTCGGAAAGGCAAAATATACAGTCATCAAATTTTTCGTTTAACTGCGATACTAATTGAATAAATAAATCCCCAAACTTATAAAACACAAGTAAATGTTAATATCACCTTTAATTTTAATATGGAATGAGGAAATTTAAGGTTAATAGGCATTTTGGAAACCCTAACTCTAATCATTTACCATATAAAAAATTTAAAGATTTTTTAAAAATTTACCCATAATGATTTGTGAATCGCACTACAAACATACTTTTAATAATTATCTTTATTGACAGCTAGTAGAAAAATTATTAATGGGACAAAAAATTACGTACTCCCTAGGCTAAAGTAAAGTAACCCACCGGGTTAGTCTAGTGGTGAACTCGTCAACGTAAATCAGCTGATTTCGAAGTCGAGAGTTCTAAGGTTCAAATCCTAGTAACGGCAGTTACTTTTACACTACCTGGATAGATAGTGGAAACCGGTGTTCTTTGGTGGTTGGGTTTCAATTACCCAACTCAGAAATGGTCTACTTGAGACTGTACAATTCTAGACTCATACATACATACATATCATTCTCTGAAGTAATAACTTACGGTGATTTCGGAGGCTATACAGAAAAAAAGGCCAAATAAAGTAGTACTTTTAGGACAAAACTAATTTATTTTTTTAATGGTTAGGAACTAATCCTTCATCTAACATAATTATTAAATAGATTTCTGCTTAATAAAGTCAATCGTAAATTATAGTTAATTTATTTCATTAAACAGCCTATTTACGTTATTTCTCTCTAAGTAGTCATACTTTAATTCGGCAACAGATTTTAGGTAGATTTCACAAGAAAGCTACCTACTGTAATGGGTACCATGATTCGACTTCCAGAAAAGCTTTGATTGTAACATATTTAATAGAGGAATTCAATCACCAACCAATATTGTCAGTATTAAAATCGGTATAATCTCCGTATATATCAATATGAAAATAATTTACAAAAGTAACCCAAGAAATCATACAGCTATATATATGTTGATCAACAATTATCGTACTCGTATATTGAATTATATTACTGTAGTAACAACTAAAATAGCACATAGTGTTAGTATCTCATTACACTTAGCTCAGTAGTAAACATCAGCGCGCCAACTTTTTATATTTTAAGTAAATTTTCTTTTCGTGAGTAAATTTGTAAATTAAAATTTTTTTGTCAAGACCTGCAACAACAATGTTAATTTAAAGTCAAGGATCTACAACTTTTGCAACTAAGAGGACAGCGTAATACCGATGGAATGAGAAAAATTAACTACTTCCATCCAAGTGATCTTTTTTTAATGTACAAATAAATGTTAATTATATGATCTATGTACATATAATTACATTCTTGTGCAAATTAATGTGAACAAGAGGTAATTTTTGGTTAGTTATATTATATCACTTATTCCAGATGTAGTACAGCTTTTCCTTCCATTTCAAGTATTGCCTGAATATTTTTTGTTTGTTTTGAGAGGTTATGTGTATTGCTCACCTACTTTATTTTGGTTTAGTGTAAGTGATCTTTTGATTTTGTTAATAAATTTAGAAAAGAAGTAATATGGATTTAACTCCTAAGAAAAGAAGCAAGATAATAAATAATACTCAATGAACATATACGTATGACTCGACAGATACCAGCAGAGTATAAGATTAGTCTAGGTGTAGTTAATAAGATAATTAGACAAAATCTTGAGATGGGTACAATTTCACGCCAACGAAAAGATCACTGCAATCACTTCAAACTCGCAAGTGAAAACGGAAAACGAAAGTAATGAACAGCGTTATAACAATTCAACCATTTTTTCAGCAAACGCCAATGTTTTTATCAACAGTCATATGTAACACCACTGGTAAATATGATAATCATCATTCTTGTAGAATCTTATTAGATTCTGGTAGCCAGGCAAATTTTTGTAAATATAAATTTGCCCGAAAATTATGACTTAATCTCATTAAAAATGATCTCCCCATTTCAGGCATAAATAATTCATTTTCTCAATCTAAATACATGTGTTACATTTAATAACACTCTCATTATAAAAACTTTTCATTCAAAGCGAAAGGTGTTGTTTTATCTAATATTTCAAACAGCCTTCCATCAACCACATTTGACATTTCTAATCTTAATCTTCCTAGTAATATATTTTTAGCAGATCCCAAGTTCAACAAGTTAAATAACATTGACATACTAATTGGAGCTTAATTCTATTTGAGTCTAATCTTGCCAGGGAAATTCATTCGAAATTCCAGATATCCTAATATTCAGGAAACTAAATACTTAGTGAACCGTACGGAGCCGAGTAAACGGTCATAAACTGCTCCCAAGAGTCATTGAAGAAAACGTAAAACCTCCTTAAAGATGATGCTATTTTACGTAGAATAAGTAAAATTACTTCTCAGAAAAAATGTTTTGAGTTACAAAAGACAGAATTAGCTGGTGTGAAAATTCATGATTGTATTGTACGCAGAAGACTTATGGAAAAGTGGTCGAAGGCACGAAGGACTGTAAGAAAACAACTTACGAACGCCATGAAGAAAAGGTTTCTTTGAGTCAAAAAATAGAAAAATTCCTTTTCTCTGACGAGAATCATTTTATAGTTCAGGCCGTAAGCGTGACGCATGTGCGAAGAAGCGATGATGAGCGGGGTTTACCAAAGCACATTAAACAAGTTGTATAGCATCCTTTAAAGATGTTTTGGGAATGTTTCAGCTACTTTGGACCTAAAACTTTAGTACCCACCTCTGGGATGATGAATAGTGAAAAGTACATCCCATTATAGGGAAATAAGGCTCTACCGAACTTTCAAAAACTTGCAGGTTTACTTGGGAGTCGAAACGCTGTTTTTCAACAAAATTTAGCCCCCTGCTACTCATGAAAGAGAATTAAGCTTTTCATGACTCAAGAAGGGATTTAGTGTTTTGACTGGCCAGGAAATTCACCAGACGTGAACCCAAATGAAAAAAAGACAGAGAAAAATGGACTATACTAGTAAAAAGAAGATGATTAATGTAGTGATAAAGGTGTGGTTCACGATGAAGAAATTAAAGAAATATGTAAAAAAAAAACATCATTCGACTTACAATATATAAGAACATTTCAGTTAACGGTTCCGATTTTCAAGCTTAAATCTCCATGTAGTCTTAACGATTCTCCTACACTTCAAAAAAAAAAAAATGCTCGTAGAACATAATGAATAAAGTGAGCACTCACGTCCAGTTCATAATAAAAATACAGCTAGTAATAAACCGTAACACAACTTTGTGGCGAATACAGTTTTACTTGATTCCGGTCGTCTACGATATTAAAATTAAGTAACCCTTTTTCTGTGATAAGGCCCGACAATAACTTTCATAATTACTAGCTAAAATACAAATTTATTAATAATTAATCTAATAAACACATTTTTAGAGCAGAAGAAAGTCGTAACTGGAGATGAATTTCATAAATTTCCGATAAAGTCATTAATGAAATATTTATATAGAAAAGACATAATCAACAGAAAACGTGTCTATCCTAAAGCCCCTCTGTCGTTCAGTAAATAATTACGTCATTAAGAAATTATGAAACAAACAAAAAGAAGAAGAAAAGGGAAGTCCTATTATTCGGTAGTTGAACTTAGACCGGTTCATTTAGTTTTAGGCTTAATTTAACCGGTTAATTTGATGATTTAATAGTAATCATTTTCATATAATATTAAAAGTAAACTACTATATTATAATTTAAAATAAAGGAATAACATTTTAATAAAATTAAAACTATTTATTCAGCCCACCCATTTGAATGCTAATTTGCTGTAGATTTTGTCCTGCCTTAAGTTTATTTACTTGGCTATTAGAAGAATTAACATTAATGATATTTTTATTCAATGTAAGATATTTATTTATTAAAAATAACAAAATTTAAAAAAGCGTTATCATGAAGATAATTAGAAAATTGCAGTAAAACATATATATATAATATATAAATATTACACATCTTGCAATTTGCTGCCAATCGTGTTTTTCTGTAGTTGTGAGGATGAACCGATTATCTTGACCGTTTATTCGAGACACACTTTACTATTAGCGAAATTAATATGTGATCTTGAGGTTACAGTTCGTTCCCTAATTACTAGGACAGGAAACTAAAGATAAAATTCAAAAAAATGCTTTTAAAAAAATTTTTATTGCCTTTTAGGCAATATAAAAGATTTTATTGCGTTTAATTTTTTTCTCTTAAAGTTTCTATCAAGAAAACTTTCCCGTATAAGAAAATAAATCATAAAAAATTGTTTTGAGCAGAACAGGAATCGGGTCACCAGTTAAACGGTAAAGAAAAGTTTCATATAAAAGTTTATTATAGAAATCAAATTCACCATAATCTCACTACCAGGTCAATCTAATAACAAATAATTGTTTTGTTAAAGTAAATCTATAATTACTGTAATTTTTGGATACTTTTACTTATTTTTTGTAGGTAAATATGTCTAAGAAATCAATCTCCCAACTATTTCCCAAATACTGAACTACATTAATCCAAAATTTGTTCACGACCTATAATTAATACCTGAAGGATTTCAAATTATTTGACGGATGCATTATTACAGCTTGAAAGTTGAATATCAACTGGAAATAGACTTTTAATTCCTTATCTTCATGTAGCTGTTCGTTCTATTGAAGGTCAATAGGAAAACTTTCAAACCCACCGGGATGGTCTAGTGGTGAACGCCTCTTCCCAAATCAGCTGATTTGGAAATCGAGAGTTCCAGCGTTCGAGTCCTGGTAGTCAGTAATTTTTACACGAATTTGAATACTAGATTGTGGATACCGGTGTTCTTTGGTGGTTGGGTTTTCAATTAAACCACATATCTCAGGAATGGTCGAACTGAAACTGTACAAAACTACACTTCATTTACACTCATACATATCATCCTCTGAAGTATTATCTGAAAGGTGATTACCGGAGACTAAACAGGAAAAAGAAAGAAAAAGGAAAACTTTCAACTGTGGTAGATTAATAACGGATCAGAAATTTGTATCATGAAGTAAGTCGTTACTTTACTAAAATATTGTGAACGAATTATTTTTAAATATGTCAATAAATACTGAAAAGATGAAATTATTGAAACTATACAAACTACCAAAACTAAGCAAAGTCAATAATTAAGCAGACGTCAGAGCAAGAGGAGTAGAAACTTAGTTAAAAGTAAACGCCAAACCGCCACCCGAGTTTTTATACACTCCAAAAATCTGATTACAGTAGTATAAACAAGGACTGCATTCTATTGAGTTAGTTTGGACTAACGGGTTTCTCAATAGTTCGGATGGACAGTGCTTAACTCTTAAGATATTAGGACCGTTAAGAACGAGTTTTTCGTCTTCCTGGTCTGACTGAACACAGGCAGGGATATTTTTACAGTAAAGTATTAACATCAACAACTATAAATAAACTTCAGCTTGAAAGTTTTATCGTAATTAACAATTATTTATGTTGCCAGTTAATTAATGCTACCTAAATGGAAAGGAATGTTTATTATGCAAATAAGTAAAGGAAGGAAAGCATCCGATAGTATCCATCTGAACGTAGTTGTCACTTAAAAGTCAGTAATTTCTATCAGAATTAATCGTACACCTAATTAATAATCTCAAGCGCAAGAAATGAATAAACGGCCAGAAAAATAAACTGCATGGAATGCATAACCGTTTTTTTAAGTAGCCCAATAAACTAAAATTTTAGGTTTCAATTATTTTTGAATTTCTTATTTGATGATAGTCTCCGAGAGATTTCAATATTCATTTGAATAAAATCGACAAAACGCATACTGGATGCAAACTTTTTTTCACAGAAATAGGAAACATAAGTAACATTAATTTTTAGTTTCACTACTAAAATTAAGTTAATATAGAATTATATTTTATGAAACAACCAATATGCAAAAATTTAGCGTGATTATAAAACTGCCAACAAAAAAAAAAGAAGAAATATCTGAAAAACCGATTAGGCACGATTATACAAGGAGATAATAAATGAGGAATTTTTAAAGAGAAACTGTTTGGAATAAATAAGTTCAAATGAAAATAATTTAAATCTACTCGTATTATTATAGAATATTATTTAGTCATAAATAAATTAAACAAAATATTTGCTGATATTAGAGCACCCATTCCTCAACTAGAGTAGCCAATGAATGTGCAGAGAAATGAAAAAAAAATTTGCAAGCCAACAGATATGCTGTTAAGAAATCTACTGATCTATTGACTTTACAATCTCGTACATTTTCTAATTACACAGAAGGGAACATATGGCCTGTAACAAATAAGTCGTTAACATATTAAAATAACGAATATTGATAGTATATTGAAAGTTATTTTTGAAAGTTCGAATAAAGTTTGGGTGGTCAGACTACACAAACGGACTCCGATCCATTTGGAGTTGTGTTTAGATTTGCTCGACAAGTGTGTAGTTTCTTTACATTAAATCTTATTATTCAGTATTAATTTTAAAAATAGATGTCTGCAAGTATTTGAACATGTTCTGTTAATTTTAAGACAAGATACACATGAGACGAGATTTTATTTGCAGAGAAGTTGACGTAAACATAGGATTTTATGTACGTCGATCTCGGTTAAACTTGACGTTAACAATGTTCCCTGTCTGAACAAACACCATCGTTAACACACATATATTATCGGTTGCATAATTACAGACCACAGAATTTAAAATTATACAAAAACATACAAGTAAACACGTATTAGAAAAAAAAATCATCTATTAATAAATAAATGTTATGTTCATATATACATATATTCATAAAAGATCTAATCATTATAAACTCTTGGATGACTTTCAGATATCATCTTTTTTATGGAATAGTATTACAATAAGACTAGAGTAAAATTCGAAAGTGGTTTTTTAAATACATAAAATCCGTTTTTAACGTAATGTTTTTAGAAAAATTTTCCAGGGAAGATTGTCTACGTAGGGCGTTTTGGACAAACGTGTTGGGTAATATTTGATGTGTTCATACCATACAAATGATTATTCATACAAATAAAAAAAGTTATTACGCAACCTTAAATCCTATTATTGATCATTTACAAGTATATAAAATATATTTTTATATATTCGAATAAATACTAAAGACCGTTAAATAACATCATAATAGAATCTTTGACCGTATTATCTTAGAAACTAAGAGAGATACAGTTCTGGGACCTATATTTCAATTTCCCAGCTGAAAAGCCATAACAACAATTGAATTTGCCCTTTAATTCTTCCCAGAATTTCAGAAAGCCTTAATTTACCCGGTGGAACTGAAACTCGGGCGAAATCTATCACCCTGTCTGACTCGCTAACGAAGCGTTTTCGGACCTATGTTTACATGAACTTTTTCTTATTTTTAGCCTCTAGAATGAGTTGTCAAAGTATTGCCCTATCCTCCTGAATCACTCTGTATAGTTACTATTTACAAATGAAAACAATTTCTTCATTAATGACCATAACTTAGTTGTGTCGACGATTATGTTTTGCTGTTTTTTTTGCGCGCTGACAAACAATAAGAGCAAAAATATTTTGTTCCGTTTTGATGCTTCTGGTTATTACTCACGTTGTTGCGGTGTCCCTATAATAATAACTACGTAAATCAATCATTATTATAAAATACTAATCTAGCAATCATGAGCAAATATGCACCGCAACAAACAGATAAATAAGTAATTTTACAATTTCCAGCCTTAAAAATTAACAAAAATATGTTCAGATACTTCGGTGTACTGAGAACATGTTCACATGTACATATTCGTAATTTTAAAATGAATGTTAATAATAATCGGAAAAAAAAAATAGTAACTAACAAAGTAAATTTTTGCTGTGAAAAGACATTATTTTGCACATTGTTAAAACAATGGAAATTAATAAACAACCTTCAAAAAATGTACACGTGTATCATTCATAATTTTGGTATAAAATTCGATGATTTATTAGGACATAATACATCTTTAGGGTGGTTAGCGGTTCTCTCAAACCAAACTTTCTGAAACAAAATATCAACTTTAAAAGTAGCATCGAAATCAACAGAAAAGAACGTACCTTTTTTAAATGTTTTTCTTATTAGCTAAGTAGAAAAAATAGTTATCGTGAAAAAAGTGATTAAATTATTATATCTTTTTCATAAAATGGAACTCATAATGCAACAGTAAACAGAAATACGTAATTTTCTGTCGCGAATGCTAATTTAAAGAGATAAAAGATATTCCGCACGTTACTTCAAATGTAGGCTATTTAATCCAGTCTAATGCTATATAATTTACAACAATCTCATTAATACCATATGGAAAATTCTGAAAAAAACTATGTGCTACTTCTCTTGCTGAGAAATTTTCAATTTCACACTCTAAAACATAAAATAGAAATTACCTATATATTTTCAATATCGCAAATACTTAACAGTTAAATACAGAGATATCGTGAAGGCAAAAAATTAGTTATAGAAGCTATTTTTCAAAAAATCACATAAAAAAACGGGTATTTAACCGCATGATTTCACGTTTAAATAACATAATGAATCTTATGTCAACTAAAATAATATCGTTATTGCAAAAAATATGTCTTATCTTACGAGTTATAAAAAGTATAAAATCTATTTAATATTTCATTTTTATCCGATTATAATATACGAAGAGAAATAAATGATCAATCATTACACTTAATGGAACTTGTGAAGTTATGGCTCATTAAACATAATATACGCATGCTTGCATACATGTACTTCTATCCGTGTACAATGCAATTATGCATCACTGCATCGTTAAAGTGACAAAAGGGCAAAGGTTTAACAATATTTCCGTTTCATATTTGAATGGATTGAATATTTATATAGTTTGAAAAATGACAAATGCCCTCATACGAGCTAATTCTCATTTCTTATGCAGAATAAAGTATGTAAATAAATTTCATATTTCTGCAAAACAAGTATACACATGTAAAAATGTCAAACAATAGTCTGCATAATGAAGCGGATTATAAATCAATTTTTACATTATTATCTAAGTTTCTGTTCTTTTCAACGTGGACACACATTTCATAACTTATATTAATCAAAAGCGAGAACTTCTTCAAACCAGTCCCAGACAGCGAAATTTATGCCGATGTAATCCAATAAAAATTTTATTAAATTATTTGATTAAAGGATATCTTTATGTCCATAAACATGAGAAAAAATATTATACATTTTCAAATGGTAGTACCGTAGTACCCGGCCACTCTGGTAATATTTGTTGCATTAACAAACACACACACATCAACACGTTAAACACATTAACATCATCACACAAACACGTTAACACGTTTCATCTACTCATAAATGCGGTAAGTATTAATCACATAAAAATATTTTTATACCATACAGATTAGTAATAAAATTTTAAATAACTTCTATTACGCGTCGTTAGGAATCCATTGATAAAAATTTAAACATATTTCCCAAAAAAGATGTTTATTAATCTAGTGAAGGCAAAGGGGGGCCTTAACCACAGAGAAGGCCAAAGCCGCAATAAACATTAGGTTATTTACTTGTGCGCCAGAACAAGAATACTTAAAAAAAAGAAAAGAAAAGATTTGAGTATCATAATAATTTCTGCTGGGTGATGGAGACAGAAATCAATTTCTGTTGGGTTAGAAATCTCGAGTCTATTGGATACCATTTAAATTTTAGTTATAGTTGAAGTAAAAATGCGTTTTATATAAGAATAATATTAATATCGAAATATTTCAAATTATTAAACAACCGAAAAGATAGTTTGTTAAGAGGGGAAAATGAGCCCAAATCACATCGAAACTTACTTGTATCATTTTTATTTATTTTATTTTTTAATTAAGACATTAATATCGTAATATTTCACGTTTTCTTTATTGAAAGAACCTATGATGCCCAGTAAGGGGGAAGGGAGTCTGGATCTCTTTAATATTACTGTTTTCTAGTTTTCGTGGAAGTTATATTACCTTTTGAATATTGAAAATTTTTAATTTTTCCTAAAATCTTAAGGTAACTGGCAGTTACCAAACCTAATTACCACGTGTCTCTAGTTGCTCTGCAATTTCAGTCTTGTTTTTTCGGTTTTGTTTTGGATTCTGACGTACGGTTTTTGAAGGCGGATAGATAACGGACGTGTGTGGAAAATTTTAATCAGTTATGTTTTTTCTGAAGTGCATTATATACTCCATAAGAACAATGTATGGAACAACATAACCTGTTGATTGAGGAAAAATTTTCTAAGTTATTTTACAAGAATTTTCCACACTACAGTGACAACTTGTTTACGCTTTTATAGACTTGGAATAATTTCTATAAATCCAGGTTAATGAAATTGTTTATAAGTGTTTGAAATCATTATATAGGGGATTTCCTTTTTCCTGTTTTTCCCCTTATTTTCCATCCACCATCCAAATCTTCCCGGTTCTATCCGAACCGAAACCTTTCCTATCCCCTGACCCCTTCAAAAAATCCCCGTCGACCCACAAATCCGACCTCGGATTTGGATGGATACATTTTCGGACCCCACGACTCCCCTGCCCACCGCTCTAAAAGTGCCGAGTGGGTACTTGATTTACTCGGAATTGAGCCCTGAACACGTTTTTGAAATCAAAATTTTTTAAAACTTTTTTGTGAGTAGTTTATATGGAAGATAATCCATTCAAACGAACAAGCTGGAGAGGTCGCCTGTAAGGGGAAGACGCTCTATCCACGGCTCCTCATTATCGCTGGTAATGGAGACAGAACAGACTGGTGACAAAGTAGTACTTCGACCAATCAGTAGATACAGGTAGCTAAACGAATCCGGGTAACTTCGTCAGATGAAGAGGAACGGAATGTTGATTTACGAACCCTCGTTGTTAAATTTGAAGTACTTGCAGACGACCTTTGTAGTTTTATCGACCGTGGCTCGAAAATGGAGATAAAATTACTAGATAAAGAACTTACAATGTTGGCTCATGAGTTTTCCCAACCGTTGGAACAATCCCCACGGTAACAAGTAATGTTACCATGGCAACACAAAAAAACGTATTGAAGAAAAATTAGAGAGGTATGACTGAGAAAGTAACTGGTATCTGTTGCTGCACGTAGATGGCCGGCATCAACTTTGGCGACAACCGAGAAATCAAACGGACTGGAGGTACTGAAGATATAGTACAGCTGATAGATTTAGCTGAGGAGAACTGTGTTGACACAGTAGGTAGGCGTTCTCTAAAAGGAGTGGCATTGGCTTTACTCAGGGAAGGCAAAGCAAAATGTCAGAGACAAAATAGAAGCTTCCGTAATACTTGGAGAGGAGATGGAAATGCCTGGGGCAGTGAGTTACACTGCATTCTACAACTCAAAGAATGAACAAAAAATACTGACTGATCTATTGAAAGCAAATAAGCTTTTACTCAGAGATGTTGACAACCCGGTTTTTCATCTTCAACCAGATAAAATGGAAATTCTGCAAAACGTCTGCTGGCATATCTTGGTAGGGGTAGAGAAAAAGGCAGATCGTCGGACAATAGTGCATGTGTGCGACATTGACTATAATACGGGTGAATTAACAGTTAGAATGGCGAGGGCTAATGTTATAGGTCACGAGGAGGAATTCAGGGTGTCATCACTTCGTCCTGCCTATGGTTCGACGCGGAGAGCCACCCTGATAATGACATACAGGGCAGCTAAAGAACCTACAGAACTGAGGGTCAAGACTGGTTGGATTTCATGTTGCACATAAATAAGAACAGATGATGCTATAGGTTATTTTAGAATTGGTTTGCTTGGCATTTCTCCTGCCACCACACCATTCGGTCGACCTAAAGCAAAAAACCGAGTGTCTGTGCCACAAACGGCTATTGAGCCACGAAACAGTTTAGCGACCAGTATCCGAAACTAGCTACTAGAGCTAACCTACAAGCGTGGGCAGAATAAGCGTGCTACTCGCTTGCGTGTCCCACCGCCAACTTGTCATATATCACTAAAATGGGTAGGCGCACCCCGTCAAGTGCTAAAACATATATGACAAAAATTAATTAATCTTGTCAAAGACAGCAATTCGCTGCCACGACTAGGCCGCTGAATGGCAGCAAGTATCTGTCCACCATTAAAACGCTTGGAGCCTTAATCTGGCTGATAGCCAGCCATATCTCTCGGTTAGCTTCCTACAGAAGCCCAGTAGGAGTTTTCCCCTTAGGTAAACTACTGATGTCAGTTTAACAAAGCAACCTGCGGGTTGCTTTGGGAGTTCCCAAGCCCTGCGGGCTTCCCTTGTTACGGATTTTTCCACAACTAGGTGCGCATCCTTAAACAGAGCCGTGCGATCCTACAAGTAGTCACATACTACGGCCTGCAGGGCTACGGGAACATTGCGGCATTCCAAATCATACCTTACAGAACTCCAACACAAGGAAGGAAATGCAGCCTGTATGTCAAAAAAATTGTACGATGCGCCCGTCTGGGCTCATCGTTTGCAATTCCAATGTTATAGGGACATTCTTTTGCGAACCCAGTATCTTCTATTGTTAGCCGCTGTCAGTGGCTACAGAACTGTCTTGAGAGAGGCAGTTTCTGTGACCGCTGGCATAAAACCCATTACATTCTATGAATGTCAATACATTCTGGCTCCGGAACGTAGCAAGCGGTACATTTCTAACAAGGAAGGCCTTCTTACTTCTGGGCGTATGCGAGAAATTGAAGACCAAGGTTATGACTCTTGGCAAGCTAGGTGGAATGATTTCTCTACGTCGATACACGCATGGTATCTTTCCAAATCTTAGGGAGCTGCGAGCAATTACTTGGGTTTACCAAATCTGTACACAACTCAATTCCTTTCGGTACATGGTGCCTATAGGAATAATTTGGTTAGGTTTGGTTTGGTTGTCTCCGGCTTGTGTCCGGACTGTAGGGTCGATGACACTATGGGCCAAGTCCCTTAGGTTTGTCCGCGGTACGAGGCTGAACCTACCAGAGTTGTTAGGGACTCCTTCAATCTGCATGTCACCTGGAAGACTACAGTGGTACCACAAGCCAACCACTATTGTGGTTGGCTTTCTTCGATAAGACGGCTGAAGGGGTATAGTTGAGTAGTACCTCGGGTGGCTACGGACCGCCTGGGCAGTTGAATGGCCAGAGGTTAGCGTATTGGCATCGAGCCACGGTTAGATAGAAATTGTTGTGATTATTTGAATGTTAGCTATGGGTGGAACGGCGACTGCACTGCCGAGAGCATGGGTTACCATGCAGCCGTGAGGTGTAGCGCCATTTTGACGAAAGCAGTTTGAACGACCACACGATACTGTCGGCGGGATGGCGAGTGCACTGCCGAGGGGATGGATCCCATGCAGCCGTGAGGTGTAGCAGCATCTCGATGATAGTTGAAAGAAAGTAAATGTCACGCGGGACTCTGCGATGGAGCTGAGTTGGAGTAGGAAGTCTATCCGCCTCTCCCTTGTAGACAAGAGCGGGTAAATTAACCTAAGGGGTATGAACGGAAGTTGAGTCACTAAGGAAACTAGGACCCAAATTTCGTTATTGTGGTATGTTGTTGTTAATTTTCCTCGAATTTCGAGGCATTTACTAGAAATTGGCTCAAAAAGGTAAAAATTGGCGCGGGGTTCGTGCTTCCGCGAACTCGGTTAGCTAGTTCAGAGGGAAACAATGTAGGACATTCAAGATATCCGGACGAAGCCTACAGCGAAGGCAAAAGCTGAGTTTAAAAATCACCGTGGCATTTGTATCGGTGGCATCCCAACGTGGCCAGGCTTATTACTATGAGATGTAAAAAGTCATAGGGCGATAAAACACCTCTGACGGGAGTCAGAGGGACTCCCGTTAAAGCCCAACAGGGTGAGTTGTGTGGCGACCGGAACGTCACCAGGCGGGTGTCGTCCCTTACGGGGTTTGGACGTGGGATTGCAAGGCCGTTAATGCCCATCTGTGCTAGGAACGGGGGGTGTGTGACGACCGGAAGCGTCACAAAAGGGGTGTCTTCCCCACCATGTGACGCGGAGTTGTGATGTGAGATTTTGGGGCACCTCCGTAAGTATTTCCCAACGGAGGCCAAATGTACCCTTTGTAATTCTCGGGGGCATTCTCTCGGGGACGTGGGTGCAGAACCAAGACCAAATAATGAGATGCTTTTCCTGTGTTTTGGGTAAAACCTGGCTTGGGAGAACTCTGTCCAGGAGGGGTGGATCGCTTAGGTGTCTCGCTGCCAGTGATTGGACAGAGACTCCCTTAGTGTTCCGATCGGACTTCGACGAGGGAGGCAAAGTACGACCGTTGTGCCGATCTATACGAGGTTCCCTCATTAGTAGCATGGCGACTAATTAAAGACCGAGCCCCGGCTGTCTGGGGGGAACGTCAGTTCTCGACTATGCAGTTTGAGGCTATGGCACCCCCTGGAGCTGTGTTCATGCTTGGTTTAGGGTTTGTCTTATTGTGGGGGTAAAAACTGATGTACTCAAAAAAAAAAGAGCTTAATTCAACCACACATTTATTATTTATTTTTGTATTATTATTACACATATTAATCCTGTAGGCTACTAAGGGAAATGGTAATAAAAGAAAATAAGTATTATGACGTTCAAAGGAGTGTGGCATTCGGGATGATAGAGAATTATTCAATTACTTTCAATAATTTCCGAAATTCCCTGGAACCAAATAAGTATATGTATTTGTTTAATAGGAATTTATATTCTGTCACTAGGTATCTGATGTTACTTATTTTAATTTCCGGTATTTCAAGTAAAAGTGAAGTAATAAATAACCTTCTATGTATTAACTACTTTTTTCAGACAATCCCAAAAAAATGAACTGAAGCAATTTTTAGGTAACTTAGATAAACTTAAGTAGACTGAAACCAATAAAAATATCTTCGCACCTAAATGTATAAATTATTTATAATCGCTGTATTTATTAAACGAAAAGAAAAAGGTTTAAGTTAAAAACCTGAATAATTAAACACCTTTAACTTTCTTATGACACCACAAGTTTTCTCCAATGTAATTTTAAAAAACCGTAAACCGACCGAATTAACGCAACAATGAATAATTAAATTCCAAGGGATATAGTAAACAAATTGGTTATTTGATAATGAGTCAGAATTGAATTTAAGAAAAAATTTTACAAGGACTTAAAAGGAGTGAATAAAAAAAAATACCAACTCCGCAGCTGCAACAGCAACAGTACGTTAAGTATAGATAAAGTAGATAGATAGCTGAAGGGACAAGTTAATTGTATACTGCAGTGAGCCATGCGATTGAACGACTAAGATGCACTCTTGTGTTAACCCTGTCATTACTTGTACAATTGATAAATCTGAAGTTAATTAAAATTATACTCCACCCGGTTCAGTTTACCATTTGATTTATTATCAAACATCTTCCGCTACGCTGACAAGGATGAAATACTCTATTATTAGCATTCGGTAGGTATCAACAGAACAAAAGCCAGACCTAGTCAATATTTTCATCGTTACTTATCAAATGCAAAAAACAACACTGTAACAGCTATGTTATTAAAAATAATATAATATTAAAATACATATCTTCACCCGTAAATATTAATCTTGTTTAATAAAACGAGCTTTAAATATAAAGATTAGATTTAAAACTCAATAACAAAATCATAGTCATTTTTATAACAACTACCATCTTTATTTGAAAGTTTATTTAATCGTTGAACAAAGGGTGGGTATTTACTAGAATTTGAAAAGAAAATAATGACTACGAAATGTCAAATAATCTAAATGAAATAATATATAAATCTTAATTTACTTTTATTAAATACTGAAAAAAGTTCGGTGGCAATAAAAAAACTGAATATCGATTATATTCATACATAGCAACGTTTACTCATCAGAGAAAATAAAAAAAATCGCGAAACTGTTTTATTCAGCGTCTATATTAATGAAAAAATATTTAACAGGCAACTAAGTAAAATGTAAATCCTGTTCGCAAGCCACATTTCACATTTTATTTTACTTGAACGGATTTATATGTAGTATACAATTCGTAGTAGTCAGCTTAGCCTTATAATTATAATTTTCACCATAACGGTACAGTAACTTACGTTGAAAAAAAATGTGTTGGAAATTTCTACTGTTATCGTCTTAGTATTCATTTAACAACCTTTAATGAAGTACTTCTGCATTTTTGTTAAATTTGTAATGAAATATAGATAAAGAAGCCCTAAAGAAAAGCTGACATAAAAAATTAAATTTATTAACAAATTTTAGAGAAAAGTTCCCTACAATTGAAATTATTTAAATAAAAATTGAAAATATTTATTTATGTAAATAACAATATATTTATTATACATAATATGCATACCATTAAATATGGTGGTTAAATAATGGTACACCTAATACCATTACAGGTAACGGTTGCAATAGGAAAAGTGTAAACGAAAAAATAAATGTAAAAACTTTTAAATTTTATGCAACACCAAAAGTAAATTATAAACATACTATTAACAAAAAAAGAAAACGTAAATAATACCACCTGATGGCATACATCTTATGTTATAAGATGGTAAACATAAGAAAGAGATTACGTGAAATAAATCATGTTCTCACTTATTTGATGTAAATAAAACGTCAGCGTACAGATCATTCTATAAAATTATTTAACTACGAATCTAAGTTTAGTAATTATAAGTAGTGACGACAATAATTCGTACATATAAACTCTTCTCTCTTGTGCTTATTATTATTATTAGTATATTATACGTACTGCGTACTTATTAAACTTTCCATCCTAGTTGTCACATCTAATTACAGTTTGAAAAAACGTTCTAAATAATTAAAGCCAAAGACAGGAAAATTAAAAAAAAATATTTTTTTGTACTTCGTTCTTTTCCCTGTCACGATAAAAACTATGTAATGGACTGAGAAAAACGAAATCTAAGTTTCAAACGCATCATAAAATATATGTATGATGAAAAACTAAGCATTACGTAACATAAATTCGTCTACAAAAAAAAAATTGAATATTGCGTAAGAAATTATGTAATATTATGGAAATAATCGAGCTTGAAGTATGGTTACAAAGGACACAGCCAAATTTCAGTTGGTTCCGGAGATGTGTGGTTAACTGAAACCCAACCACCAAAGAACACCGGTATCCATGATCTAATATTCAAATCCGTAATTCTTTGATGGTTGGGTGTAAATTAACCACATATCTCAGGAACGGTTGACTTGAAACTAGAAGACTACATTTCATTTACATTCACATACATATCATCCTCATTCAACCTCTGAAGTAATACCTTACAGTGGTTCTGAAGGCTAAACAAAAAAATAAAAAAATATTAGTTGGTGGTGGCCTCCGTGGCGGGAGTGGCAGCGTCTCGGCTTTTCATCCGGATGTTTCGGGTTCGAATCCCGGTCAGGCATGCCATTTTTACAAGCTACAAAAATTGTCATTCATCTCATCCTCTGAAGTTATACCTTACGGTGGTTCCGGAAGTATAAAATATATATATATATATATATATATTAGTTGGGTAACAAAATTAGAAACAAGTGAGGTATAGAAAGAATTTGAATAATGAGGCATATAAACTTGTGTCATAAGGAAAGTTTACATTTAGAAAACAAGAAATAGTATCAAACTTAAATTACTGAATTAAATCAAGGTAGAATGAATCTGAGAAAATGAAGATGGCAGCAAAGAAGCAATGAGAGCTATCAAATGAAAATCTAAACAATAGTAAACATATACAGACTTGTTCTCCAAATTATCTATTCACAAAAAGGAGGAGGATCAAGTAAAATTATGAGATCTTTCGTACCAAATTTACTTAACTATTTTATCAAATTCGTAACATTAAATATCACATACCTAACCTAGCAGTACTTGGAGGGATAAAATAAATAATTATTTGAAGGAATAAAAAGGGAAAACGATACGCTTGCATTTAATTAAACAAGGAAAATGTAAAATGATTCCAAAAATTACCCGTTTCCTCACAATAAAATTGATCTTATTTTTATAGACTTAATTTCACACTATTTTTAAATTGAACATTAAAATAATCAAAAATGTTGTTTGTAATTTAATGTTTGCTTCCAGTCAGATAGCAAAAGGTTTAGTATTTATTTCTTTATCTGAATCGGTTTTTCGAGTATATAAAATTTTTGCACTGTAACTCGTTTATGATGTTTACATCAATAAAAAAGGTTCTCCCTTTTTCTCGAAATTTCGAGGTATCATACTATTACTATAAGGAAAACGACGTACAATGTAAATTATTAATCCAACCATAAGTTCAACTTCGAACGCTTCTTACGTCGATATACCTCATTCATCACTTCATATTTATAATTTCCAAGTCGAAACTGGCCACTGGGCCAATTTATTTCTTATCAGAATCCCATATATCAACTTATCAGATAGATGATTATACGTATTTGTACAGTTGTGTTGAATAATAATTATAAAGTTCAGGCCTAATTCTTTTGATGTACTTTTCGTCGGATACGGAATTCTTTTAAAACAGAATCTTTATTTACACCTCTAATTTTTCGTTATTTTCCTAACCGATCGGTGCTGAACTGATCTCACACGTTGGAAAATATCATTCAGATACATTCATTTTTTTACAAAAAAAAAAAAGAAGAAACTTACAACTATTAAAAAGTATATTGAATATTTAATAACGTATACTAAAATAAATATTCGTTAAAAAATAATTACTGCATCAAATTAATACATAATTGCTTTTTAAGTCCACCGAGTAGTTACTAGTATGGTTTAATATGCGTAAAACGGATTAAAAATGATAAATTATGTAAGATAAAAAGTTAAAAACTCTTTCATTATTTAAATAAACGAATATAATGTTTACACACACACACACACACACACATCATATATATATATATATATATATATATAGAGAGCACACAAACTTTCTCTTTCTCTTTAAATGAATTACGGAACTATGATTACAAAAAAAGAAAAAAGTATATGTAACTGTCAATTAGATTTTATACACAAATATCACTAATAACCATACCTGGATCTAAAATAGGGTTATAAACGGGGATTTCTAAAATAATTTCGTAAGGCTTAATTTTTATTAAGACTTAAATTCTCTTTTCTTTTATGGCAGTTGAGATAAATCTATCTTTTTTAAAATTTAATGACTTTTTTACTATATATATACACATATACTCACACACATACATAATGTATGATGTAATATGGTAATATGTTGTTTACTTTAATATTTTTATAAGTAATATTTAATTTCCAAACTTGTATTTGTTTTAATGATAAATAACTAAGAAATAATAATCCATTTTAAAGATAATATAATTCTATTGGACAATACATTACCAGCGTTTTGGGTTCTAATCTTTTTCCAGCCAGATGATCCAGATTTTCCACAATAAGAACCACAAAATCACCCATTTTGAGGTAATTCAAGTGCCGCCTTGGACTTGGTGAAGGTATTCAAAAGATGTCAAACAAATCGTCAGGCAGCGTTAATCACAGTTTCAAGATGTCTATCTTATCACCGTTCTCAAAAAACGTTTTAACACTTGTGAAGCAAAATTTTATTTCTTTAATTTTAGTTTTTTTAATTCCCTTCTAAAAGCCGCAATGGAATCTTGCAAGATATGATTTTTAATTGATTTGGAGAGAAGATGGCAACTGTATTGTCTCAATCCACTTTTAAAGCCTACTAATAAAATAGCAAGTCCCAAAATTTTTTAGTATACCAAAATGCTATAAACAAAACTACTCAGACTCATGAAGTGTACGTATCATCTCAGAGCAAAAAAATATGAGCGTATGCTTATTTAAATGAGGCTTGTCAAGCTCTTATTGTGCCTTGACAATACATTCAGCCACCTCACTCGGGATAAGACTGCTTAAGTCTTCCGTAGCAGCACGATAGCGAATAATGGACTTTTATTCTGCATCCGCCACCATAGATTAACTGTAATAGTTTAACTAAAATTGAGCTGGGTAACTTAAGTCTCTTTAAAAGTAAACCTCGTACCTTAAAACATCTTTTATATTAAATACGACAAATTAGGTTGTTCAATAATCTGTATTTTTGTTAGCTACGATTTAAAATGTTAAAAAGTTATCGTTATTATTATTAATTATTTATTTTTGTCATTTATTTTGATCCATAATAAATTACACATATTTCTTGCTAGGTTACCAGAAAGGAAAGATGTAAATATAATTACAAGAAACCAAATAATTCAGTATAAACCGGAAAAAAGGTAAAAAGTCCAATCTATTTTAATAAATTGTAAATTAAAGTACGATAATAATAAGTAATCAATAGCCTCAATATTCTAGTTTCTAAATTTTACATTAATGTAGCCGATTACCTTACCTTATGAGGGAGAATACTTATTTACTATAATTTTATGACATTAGCAGGTCAATAAGTTGCTTAATAGAGATACCAGTACTGTTGATGAAGATGTTACATCAATAATAAAATTGATAAAGTAAGTGTTACACCACATTCGTGGATATGTGAAAATAATAACATCATACTATGCTATCAGAAACAGTATGAAGTTAGATGTAATGAAAGAAAATGACAAAAATATAACAAGCAATAACAATTCGAAACGTGTAATAATCAAAAAATGAAGGGTCGTCGTTCCTAAAATAATAACACTATTAGGCATTGTCATATGAATAATTTTTTTTATTATAATATACTACATTAAAACTACAAGCTAACATTAAATAGTGATATCGTAACGGGCTTTATCATGTTTTAACTTTTGGAAAAAAGCAATCCATTAAATTTTATGATAATAATCTTCTTAATACATCATGAAAGAAAATTACAATGTTTTAATCCAAAAGGATTTAAAACGAAATCGAAAAAACTATGAAATATACACGAGTAAAACATCAAAATTAGGAATAAAAAAACCGCTTAAAGGTACAAATCCTACTGAAATAAATGTGATAAATACAAACATAAATTTAAAAATCCAAGTAATGTATATGATATTGATAAATTTCATAAATAAAAGATCTTTTAATAGTTATAAATACTGGTTTGACTACGCTAATATTTCACCTCGGGCACTAAGTATAGCAAAATAGGGAAAAAATAAACTAGGGCTCTTAACAATAACAGCATTGAATTCCTCTACTGCTAACATAATGATATATTGAACTGATATCTTCTGTTTATAAGTTTATTTGTATTTTAAAAATAAAATTTTGCAGTAGTTACATATAAAAAACGGGGAGAAAACTTGTATACTAATTCACGTAAAATATGTGGTAACAGAAAAAATTTATTTACTTTCACATTATTTGACTCTTTTCCAATTATTTACAAATATTTATAACTTTAATTTATTACTGGATATTTATTGTTATTTTTAATTAAGATAATTGCCGTTAGAGATATTTATCGTGTTTATTTTAAAAACATAAATGATGATATTAAATAAACAATCCATCAATCAGCCAAAAAAATCTCACAGTCAAAGATGAAAAGAATTTTAACGATGTTGAATATGTTACAAAATTAATATTTTTGGCATCGAGTAAAAAACCTTTGATATTTATCTCAAAACATCACTTCAGAAAATATTCTTGGAAAAAATGAACACTTTTATATCGTAATATGTTTTCTGTATTTGCAGTAAGCAAACATTATGCGGTACTATTAGGTATTCTAGACTTTTTTTTACAAAACCTAAAATAATACTCCGAAAGAGTAAAAGGAAAACAATATTATAATTTTTAAAAGTGACAATCAATGAAATCAATTAGTTAAGAATCCTGATACTCTTTCTTTAATAGATGATCAATTCATCAATATAACCTTAAAGGTTTTGCGTGAGAATATTAGTCTAGTTGTTTAACCGCATTGAAACTATTAAGCTTGAATGGATTTCGAACTCTTACCTTCCGGGTGAAAGGTGAAGATAATGCCACTTAAGGAGACATTGATCTTATCATCTGAAGTAATACCTAACGGTGGTCCCGGAGGTTTAAAAAAAGGTACGGGAGCACGTACCCATAATTATTGGGAGACGATGTTAAAAAGATATTGACATATCAAAATGTTATTAGGGTTCTTCGCTTTTCCTGCCAATCACTCATTGAAAATAGTCGAGAAAAAGAAAAAAAAAAACAAATACAAAATCGATGTTGCTTTACGTTTCCAAGACTTTTCTTGCGACTGCTCATTCGTTTGACTCTCCACATCTCACCCCATTAGGCGCGCTTCTGATTATTACTTGATTCCAAATTGTTTTCTTCTCTGTGCCGCACCTTAAATGTGTTTATTTGTTCACTTCACCAATGCACAATCTTGATTAGGTAAAAGCTTTTTTGCCACATTAATTCTATTTAAATTATTTCCCTAGAAACGATATTATAACCTAACATATTATATTCAAAACTGTCAATATACATTAACACAAAATATACCGCAGACGAGTTTCAAGGAAAAATATTATAAATAGTACAGAAAATCTGTTATGATGACTTGGGACACTAAACCAAATTACTAATAATTTTACGGAAAACAGATCATAATTTTACTCCAGAATTCCAGAGATCCATTATAAATTTGATTTATGAAAAAAATATTTATATATATATAAATATTTTTTTCATATATATATATATATATGATTACTATAAAACTGTAATGACGCACTTTCACAGAAGAACTTTGGTTCAAAGCTATGAAACGGGGAAGTCAACATGTAGATGATCTCTTTTACAACATCTTCATGTTATCACACCGCTTATTTTATGAGAAATAAGCAACTTTTATGGTTATATGTAACGGACAACTTTATAAATGACATTAATGATTGTTATTCATTGCATTAGTACAGCAAGATAATAAATGTGAACATTAGAACAAAGTAATGATTGGACTGCTGAGTGGCATTTACGGGCGACATAGATGTAAGCGTTTAACGACTCCTAATTTAGATAAGCGGTAAATTAATTTCGTGAAACAAATTGTCACTTATGATTCTTTGTCTTCTTCTTTTGCGCTCTCTCTGTTTTTGTCTCTCTCTCTCTCTTTTTTTTCTCAACTTCGATACGTACGTATCAACTAACCTAACGAATGAAGACTAGGATTTAAAAATAAATGAAAATGAAAAATACGACAGTGTTTGGGTTAATAATACACGATATAAATTATTGTACACAGAATTATTATTAAAATTATTGATATTCTTAATAGCAGAAAAATTCTTCAAAAATATAATAGTAATTAAAAATAAGCTAAACCAAAATTTACTAACAAAAAGATAATTTACTCGTATAACTGTAAATATTACAGATCATCCATAACTTAATTAAAAACATAAAAGATTAACAAAAATATAAGACAAACCTAAATTTCCAAGACAATCACTATGATGAAATTATAACGTTATTTAATAAGGTTTAAGCTTCTTTTTAAAAACAGTGCAACCTTTAGACAATGGACTCGATTTACTGTGGAAAAATATTGCTTGGTGGGACAATTCGAATTACTGAAAATTCCGAGTTTTCGGTGTAATAACTTTTATATCAGAGTGTTGAAAAAAACAAACAAAAAGAAAGTAGCAGACATTTTTTCTTTCTTACTTTTATAATACAGCTAAGGAATCTTCTCTCTAGGCCAAAAAATCAAATTTCGAATTTTTGTATGATCGACATTTTTAATAATGTAGTTACAAAACAACCGAAAAAACAGTCACAAAATTCTGTAAATACGAGAAAATGTGACGCTTATGTAAACAATATATATATATATATATATATATATATATATATATTGTTCTACATATACGAGTATATGGAAGATCTAGACGAATCCCCCGGAATAGTCTAATGGGTAAGTCGTCATTGTCAAATCAACTGATTTACGAAGTTGAGAGTTGTAAGGTTCGAGTCCTTGTAAAGGCAGTTGCTTTTATATGGATCTGAACACTAGACTGTGGACACCCCTGTACTCTGTTGGTGGGTTTCAATTAACCACATTGGGAAGGCAGTGTGGCAAGCCTCCCGTAAAACCTGCCAGGAAATTTGAAGAAATTGAAATAGCTAAATGTCGAACACGACAATGGCTAAATTTATTTATTTTTATATATATATATACTTATGTATTACACAGCCTAATTTTGTTTTATATTTAGTACTTTACATATTAGAATGTTCTATTAAACTGTTTAAAAAGTTTGATAAGGTGGAAGGTTTGTTTGAAACCGTGATGGTGCATATCTTAACTAAAGGACTCATGAAAAAGTTGCATGTACGTTATTTCGTTATTTTTACCTTACAAAAAAAAAAAAAAAATAACCACGTGAGAATTTCCTAAGAAACTGAAATTAATGTGACATCCAAAACTTAAAAACATTCTATTATAATTTAAGAAATTGAAAATAAATTATCAATTTTATATGTGTCGGCAGACATGTCTACTTTCATTCATACTCTTAATTTCTATTGAATAAAATTAAGAATGAAAAAGTTAGTGCCTCATCAAACCCGACCAGACCGTCGATACGGTACGCTTTTAATATCTTTAAAACAGATTTAAAGTGGACTCTGGCATACACTTAATATTATGCAGCATAATATTGCATATTATGCAATTGTATTAAGGCTGATTTTCTTATACGGTTCAGGTAATTAAATTTTAGTTTATTATATTGATATTATTAATGTTAAAATATGTTTATATGTAAGCACAAATAAAGAAGTTAAAAGCAAAAAAAATTTAAGAATGAAATTAACCAAATGTTATTATGTAGAAGCGCTCATACTCAGAGTTAACGTAATTATTATGTTTGACAGATAATTTCCTACCTATTTACAAAATAACTCGCATATGAAAAATTAACTTTTATGCCATATCGTCATTTGCAACTACTGCATATTTTCTTGGCTGTAAACTCAGCAATTTCAATTTTTTATCACAGTAATGAAATGTGTATTTTGAATATACAAATGTACTCGATCATACCTACCATTTTTGTGACTATTTGCCTATGACGATAGATTTTGGGGAGGGAATTCTTTAATCAGAAAGAGGAGACTAAAACAATTAGATTACTTGTAAGAACTATCATTATTATCTCTTATCGTTATTAATTTAAACCAGTTATCAATGAAAAGTCTACTAAGACGTCATCCGCGATACGGATGAACGGCAAGCTCAGATAGCAAGAACGTTGGGACAGCGAAATAACAGGCAGGTGGCCCCACAGGCTGATATGTCATGTGGGCCCAGGATTAATAGAGAGTGGGGGACTTGAATCTTGAAATGGCCCTTTTTAAAGGCCATGTATCGTTCAACTATTGTCTCTTCGCCCGAGGAAGATGCTTGTCTGACGCGTGCATTTATTGTAGGCGGTATGATACACCGGAACACAGGATTTTCAACTGCAGCCGATGGGCTTCGCAAAGAGAAAGGTGTGCAGAAGCATTGGGACAGATAACAGTCGACAAAATTGTCACCAAAATGCTCCAAAGTCCGTAGAATAGGTCGTCCGTAACGAAAATGGTGATATCAATCGTGGCGATGAGGTCAGAATAGGTGCCGGGGTAGGACAGCTTACGGTGCCAGATGGTTGGTGCCCCTGTTTGCGGTGGTAGTTGCATATGATGATGTACGCAGGACTCTTGCGGAGGATGACTCGATGACACATCGCAAAGGTGTCCAATTATACTCACGATGCTGCAGAATACCAGATATGGTGGATGCAGCACCGTGAGGTTGAGGAGGGGTTTTGGTCAGTGAGAGCCCGATACTTTCGTCGTTAGGAGCAGATGGAAGCTAATAGAGCTTATCCCTCCTCCGGCAAAAAAGAAGGTACTATATAACTTTTTACGTAGGTACTCAAAAATATAAGGCTCTATAACATGTATGTATGTTAATGAGGCTACCTATATTTAATGATTAGAGGATGTGAGACATACGTTTCGTGTAGAAATTGATTTTTATGTAGAGTTGTTTAAAGTTCAACCTAATTTTGTTGACTATTTTAACAGTATTTAAGATTTATTTTATTAGTCAATTCCTACCATTCTCCGTTTATTTCTATTCTGGCTTAATATTTTAAGAAATCTCAACAAGGAAGGCGTTCGAAAAGTTGCTGTGCATTGGAATCATGGAACTGTAATGACGAACTTTCTTTAATTATTATTTTGTACTTTTATATCATTATTTTATAAAAACGGATATTACCAACATCTGGAATAGTTTATAAAATGTGTTGAAAATGACTTCCTCCAACATCAATACAAATCTGCACACGTTTAATTTGTTTTCAAACACTTTAACCCGCTGATGTACTGGAATATCTCGTACGTATACCGTTACTGACGTTTTTAGTTCGTCAATCGTGCGTGGTCTGTTGCGGTACACTCCCATAGAAAATAAACTGGTGGAATCAGATCGGGCGATCGTACAGGCCACAAACCTCTCTAAATGATTCGTTCACCAAAGACATTTTGTACAAAAGTCATTTACCTGTTAGCTGTGGCTTCATCTTGTCGGAACCTATCTTGATTGTTTCCACTTCTGTTAGCTGACTAATGAAGTTTGTTAAAACAACACAACAAGATTACTATTAACTGTATTTTCAAAAAAAGATTGAACCCACAATGCACGTTCTACTCGCACCGATCCAGACTCCAATTTTCATTTCGTGCACAAAGATTTTTCACAAGGATTAGTTGTCGACCACAGTCGTATATTTTGTGAATTAATATACCCTCTCAAAAATGAACCATCCCTCATCTGTAAAAAACGTAATGTCAAGGTTACTACACAATTTTGTTCAATAAAACTTTAAACCATTCGTTCTCAAAGTGAGCAATTACGCCCCCTTGTGGGCGCTGGAGGCCTTCAGGGGCCGGTAGAAGGCCCATAGAAAATTGGGGGCGTTAGGTGGCCTAGGAAGGCAATGACTGATTAAAAAAAAGGCAAAAGTTATGTTTCTCTGATATTTCAAACGAAAATGAAATACCTACTACACTAATACAAAAAATTAAAGAGAAACCTATATTTTATAATAAAAAATGATTGTATTCAAACTACATTAACTTTGCAACCAAGTGGCTTAAAGACGAATAAAAAAAAATTAAAGGTTGAATAGTTTTTGACAGTATACTTCAGATTTCAAAAATCATCAAATTAAAAAAAAATCAGTGAGAAGAAAAGTTTTAAAAATTTGAAAGTTTTTCTTTTTGTTTGATCGAGCGCATGGGTGAAACGAAAGTTTTTCAGTAAACTGTAATAAAATCGTTTTAAAGCTTAAGATTTTAGTTTTTTTTTTGTTTTTTTTTGTATGTCTGTCAATTGAAAACTTTGTTTTAATTATTATATTGTTATATTGAATATGCTACGACTATTGTTATATAACTATATAGATACAATTGTAATTTTTTTTTGAAAGCAATTTTAATAAAAATACTTTCAAATATTATTAAATATGCGTTTTAATTGCTCTCATTTAAAATGTAAGTTTCAATTCAGAAATAGCATATGCCACGTTTAAAAACAATAATTGCAATTGCTGTTTTTAAGAACGCATCTTAAAAATAGCAATCCAATTATTATTTTTAACAGATGGTAAGTTTAAAATTTTTGGGGGCATTACGAAATGTTTAATTCTCAATGTGGGCGGTGGGCGAAAAAGTTTGAGAATCAATGGTTTAAACCATTGACAATAATTTGTCTTTTGGCATTATCTGTAGGTTGGTTACAGTTCTTGAACACACATTACGATGTCAGGGAAAAGTTTCAGTTCTTATCTTAACAGCTTTATGTTCACTAGCAAGTTTGATATCTTGCTGCTGTGCTAAATTACGCATTGATTTTAAAGACCTTTGGGCGATAACATACAAAATATCAAGCAGGTTCTGTTCGATTAGTTTAGGGGGTCTTCCACTTCGTTCAGCGTCTTCAACAGAGCCTGTTGCCCGAAATTTTTCGATGAGTTTGAACTGCACTACAGTGAGAAATAGGAGTATTTGGAAACTTTTCAGAAAACTTGCTTCAGTAAATCAGTATACTTGTCACCTTTACGAAAGACGTGTTCAACGAGAAAAATGCGTTCTCGACGGAAAGAACCATTACGTTTCACGCAACTATTGATTCCGATAACAAAACAATACGAAACGAAGCACGTTCAATCACAACTCAACAACTGACGTCTTGGTTTATTACTAAGAAACGCCCAACGTACCTACAGAGCAACCAACCTAACGAAAGAACAGAATGCACCTCATAATTCAAAAGCATACTCCATAGAGACTTTCCGAACGTACTGTATTTACTACGTAAATCAATTAAATTTTTATTAATTCCAATTCCGATCTTTGTTTCTATATGTTTTATCATCCACACCCCTCTGCCATCATATAAAAAAATATGGGTGTTTAATATGTGATCAAGCCAGTTCGCCTTTTTATAATATTCTGCCACAAATTTCTCTTCTCTCCTACTTTTCCTAGGTATCTTCATTTTAAATTTTATTTACGAACCTTATTTTCAAGGCTCTTTTTATCATTACATTTCAAATATTACATTCTTTATTATTATTTGTAAATTACATTCTTTTCATTTCTGTTTTCTTATTGTCCATCTCTCTGTACTCTAAAGTGCTAAACTTATCACAAATATTTTATTTCTGATTTAAAAAAAAAATTATGATTTTAACATCTATATCTGATGTCAGCACACTTCTTATTTAATGAGAGCTCTCCTTGTTTGGGTCAATTTAGTTTTTACTTCGTCTATCCTTTTATGCTTTAATTTTATTTGATTTTAATAAAATTCTGTAATTTCTGTTGTATACGTGTGGTAGATTTTAGAGCGAGGTTGGACTGTATGTTCATAGGTGATGAATGAAGACAACGCCTTGTTGCTTGTTGAATAATGGTTTAATGAATTGTATAACTTGACATATAAAAACAAAAAATTAAATACAACATTAAAGCTAACGTTTATCCGAACAAAGAATGGAGTCCATCCGGACTAAAAGTATGACGTGACCGTCTTGGATCACATTCGAGCGCCGAATACCAGTAACTATGAGTAACATTGATTGTCATTGATTGTAACATTGATTGTCCATCTGGACGAAATGAAAAATGCGACCTCACTGCGCGGGATTCTAACGTAGAATGCTAGTACGAGCAAACTTTCCGGCGAGCGCTAGCACCCACTAGATCGCAGCACCGGACGGCTCGACGTGGAATAGAACGTCATCAGTGGATGTCTGGAAGAAAGAAAATTCTCCTCGAAGCCAATCTTAGATAATAAACAGGCCTTTGAAAAGGTATGGTTGTCTGGTAATCTATAAATTAAAATTTCCTCAACCCGATCATCGAAATTAGGTCGGTTGTACATCAGCTCTGTACAGAATCCTGTGTTGTATTTAAAATTCACCGCGGATCTACCAAACGTAGAAGATTGCACCGTCACCACAAATCCTGATCACACTGCTATCATTATACCGAACACCCTGAACTAGCTTGGCGGAAGCTGCAACCGGCATTGGACATTATCTGTGCATGGCACAAAAAATGGAGGAGAGAAGTTAATCGGGATAAATCGGAGCATATAACATTCGCCAAGAGTGACTGTCTCAGTGAGAACGTGGACGGCATCTTAATCCCACAAACGGCATCTTAACAGAGTATCCTACTATGAGAGTATGCACCTAGATCGGCGTTTGACTTGGAAGTATCACGTGAGAGTGAAAAGAAAACAATTAAACGCAAAGAAAAGGGAACTTTACTCCACAGTAGCCAATGCTACTGTGAAGAAACTCAATCTCACATTGTCCAATAATATTTAATTCAGAAACCTATCCTACGACCAATCTGGACTTACGGTGCGGAGTTGTGAGGGAAAGCAAGTAATAGTAACGAATGACTTAGCCGTTATTATCGCCAAATCTAGTGATGTTATTTTTTATTACTTCTTTACTATTTTTTGTTTACAGCTGCAAGTTGCGTTTTTCCTGACAATTTCTACATTGTTATGCGTCTATTGACTCGCTATCGCTTGACTGTTTGTTTTTATTGACAATTTCTTTGTTTATTGTTTGATTTTATGGGTAATGAACTGCTTTGATTTGGAACTTGTTTCTTAATGTTTAGTTATTTATTATCAAAATCATAGTTCTATTTGTTCTGGTTTATTAACTTTATTTATAAATTTAAAAATATAATTTTACTAATGAACTTTAAGAGCATTGCTTATAACTTTTGAATTGATTGGCTTATTATGGGAGTTCCTCAAGAAACCCGTATCATGTGCATGTGCATATTTGAAACGGTTTACTTACGGCTCCACTAAAGGAGCAGATTGTAAATATACTAGTTGTGGAAAAGTAATATAACTGTGTGTGAAAAAAAAAAAATTCTGATGTATTCTTCTTTCATTTCCATTATTTTCCTTAAAAGATTACTCTTATTTTTTTATTATTATACTTCATTTTACTTCAGAATTTAACTTAAAAATATTTAAATTTCAAATAGCTTTACTGCAAATTCTGTCCAACATACATTCGACCGAAGAGTCGATTCAAGAAGATAGCATCGTTGTTTTGAATAGCAGTTCTGGATTAAGAATAACCAGAGTAGTAGCATATTTTATACTTCTGAATTGAAAAAGTTTTTAGCTAACGTTTTTATAAACCAAAAACGTTTTACAGTTTATCTGTGGAAGCGGATGGTAATGCAAGAATTCATCCGTAACACAATGAGATAACATAGCTTCACAATACGACTTATTTGCTCTAACTTTAAGATCTATAAGATTTAGTATCTCTATTTTACATAATTTACTACGCTCGCGCACACACGTGTATTATTAGAATAAGATGATACTTATAAGTATAGTCGATTGCTTTGCAGCAGCTGGCGCCAGGCCACACGTAACCAAGGTAGACTGGACGGTCGGCGGAATTTAACAATCCACTGTCAAAATATCTTTCTATCTCTAAGCGGTCTCATTCCAAATTAAATTCATTTTACCGATCCGATCCGATTAAAATTAATTAAAAGAAAAATATATTATGTAGATTATTTATGAATGACGAATCAACAGTTGACAAGCAGACAATAAAAAATCAATACCTTTTTTCGATTTTCATTATAATGAAAAATAATGCACTACGTACAAAAATATGTAAATCGGTAAAAGTTTTGTAGTACATAGGATTTTAAAATAAGTCTGTTATAAAATTAAGGTAGCTGGTGAGATTAAAAAGAAATGAAATAAAACCATGAAATATAATAGCTATACGGCCAGAGTCTGCAAGAAATGGATAAAAACAAAATATACAATTAATTTTGCTTCAAGCGGTAATTTACATATTACAAAATTTCTTCAACCAATTTATTGTAAACAGAAAAATTAAACCACTACATAGGGTAAAGTCCTGATAAAAAGGAAAAAACTATTTTGAGATGAATAAAAATTATCCAAAATACGTCAATTAAAACTTTTTAATGAGACCCCCAGTCTTTTTTAAAGCAATATAAATACATATTAAATATTGTAAATAGTCTTTCCTTTCGCAGAGGCTGAACAAAAACTTAGTTAACCAGTGAAAAACCGATCCTTAAGAATTAGCTAGCATCAGCTTAACCAGCACCGATCCTTAAACTAACACTTTTTTAATTGTGAAACGTACTTCTTTGATTAACATTTGAACATCATTTACTATAGAAAACGTCCGCATCAAGCTGATCTTCTTATACATTAATATATATAAAATATTAACTTACAGAGCGATTAAAATAAAAAAAAAGTATTTAATTATGCATGATTTTCTGTTGGATAATTTAAAAAATACAAGTTTTTACGATTTAAAGAAAATTTTTTATAAGTAATTCTATTAAATAACTCCTCTGTTAACTAATATACCATTAAATGCAATATTATAGTTACAAAAAAAAAAAAATTATATAAATATTTGTATAGACAGAAAGGTATGCAGCTATTAGATACCTTATTAGATACCTATTAGATACCTTATTAGATGCCTTATTCATTCCACGAGTTTAATGCATTAGTAAGATTAGGTGTAATTTAATGTGGGAAGCTTATAATTATGTATTGATTGAAATATAAACGTAAGTGATCAAATGAATGTGATTATTCTTTTAAATTGTTTATACGGATGTAGTTTGTTTATCTGTAATAATTAAGGTGATATCTGTCGACAATTTCGAATATATTAATGAGTACTATTACAGAACGTGTTATTTATTTAATTAGTATGTTATTTTTATTTACATAATATATCATTTAAATGTGAATAAAATACATAATAAGAGTATAAATGGATTTTACATGTACCAATTTTAACTTTTTGTACATATTGATTTTAACATATATATGTTCTAACTTTTTGGCATTTATACAATTTATTTTCAACGGTTTTATATTGTATTAAGCGTCAGAAAAATTCTTAATTAATAAACATCATGCGTCAAAATACGAAAAGATAAGATTTTCATGTAACTTATTTACTGTAACCGTAATTTTTGCCCAAGATTGAATAGTCTACTAATGGCGTTAAGCTGAAGTAGAAACAAATGTTTGTAACACGTATACTTTTTCACTAATATAAAACAATGATGCAGAAATACAACACTTACAAACCAAAAATTGAATAAGAAGTTTGCGTGCCCGAAATCATTATAAAAAGTAAAACCATTATTAACTAAATGTGCGTAAGTATACATAAATGCTGACTTTTAAAATATACTTCTAAATGATTAAAATTGAAATATCAGTTTAAGTTTTGTAAAAATTGCTACATCCAATGCTACATTAGTGAAAACTGAATGTAATAGAATCTCGATCTGCACAGTTTCAATTGCGATTTGCAGGTTTGTTAGGGGATCTGAAATTGAAAAGTTCTACAAAAACAGGAAAAATAAAGTGTACCTAAAATCTCGTAAAGGATTCACCCATATTGCCGAATATCGTTTAACTTCATTGCTTGACTTCATAAATCGTAGCAGAGTCCTTCAATAACCCAACAATGTTTCAGAACTGTAATAAAATCAGTATTACAGTTACAGTACATTTAGTTTTTTTTCTATTAAAAACATATATTGTTTTAATTATCTTCTAACCATATATTTGTCGTAGGAATTTCCTACAAGTTTCGCCTCATCACTGCATCACTGCATCAGCATCATCAGGAAATTAAATCCAAAAGATTATCTATAAATAAACTTTTAGATTTTTTCAATTTTTTTGAACCAAAAACGCAACAGTGAAATGAAATTGCTCAGGTTAGGAGATAACCGACTGAAGAAAATAAAACCTCCTTTAACTTTGTGGTTATTAAGCTCATCAAACCCATCGGCAAAATGCGAAGTAAATACAACGTACAACAAAATCATCCGTAAATCTGAGCAATATTTGATAAAATGGACTTAACCTTTAAAGAAACTTTCATTACGTACCACACAGCATTGAAACACTTTAAGTTTATCTACAGCACCCCTATTGAAATTGCAAAAGTACCTACTACGTGTGTAAATGGAGGTTTTAAAGGACAGGTGTTTTCATTCAAACCAAACCGTTTTTTAACACAATTAATATTTTTAATTGCCATTGTGTCTGTCCGGTAAGATAAATGTAGACGACTCAATATAAGATACAACTCTCCCACAAATAGAACAAAATGCGTACTACAGCTAACAAGTGAAGAGTTTTGCAGTTGCTATTTCATCCACCCTGAATTACTGGTGTAGGGTTTGATAAGCTACGGAAATGCAGTTGCAAGAGACACGTTCACTTTGTTCGAAGTGACAGTAAACCCAGTGGTATACACAGTGGGGGCTTGCGTATAGGCACTGTGGAAATGCAGTACCCCCTATTTCCACTTGATATTATCGATAACGTTTAATATCAGTCCTTTTTAATTTAATTCTTTCTTTATACTTGTACAATATATAATCCTTAAGCTTAATGTCAGTAGCTATACCCCAGTTTATGAAAAAGATACAAAAATATTTGTATGAAATTGTGCGTTTCACGAGAGGCTGCAAGGGAGAGAGAGCCTGCGCTCCCGCAGTGCCAACCCTGATGTACTGGTGGAAGGTAGTTTTTTTTTTATTCCGCAAGTGAATGGAACGTTCCTTGTTCGTTCCTTTTCTAGTTTAGTCGGTGGAAGGAATATGAAAGTGGTTTAGTCGTTTTTCAGTGGTTATCAGAAGATGGCGGAAAGCAAGGGCTCTTTGATGGCCAAATCTGTCCAAACACATGCTGGAACGGCGAAAGAGAAGGTAATTAGTAAAAACTAATTATGTATTTGTTTCTGTGTAAATAGAAATTTAAATTAAGCACCTATAATGCTTTAGTGTGTTTAATGGTACACGGTTTTTAAGCACAATGTGCTTAAAAACCGTGTACGGTATTCTTGAATGTGATAAAGTGAAGAATTACATTATTATCCTGCTTCTGGCTAATCTATTTAATTCATTTTTTCAGTTTGTTCATTTTACAGAAAAACTTTAACCATGGCCTTCAAAAGGCCCAGAAACAATTTTTCTGGAGCAGCACCCCCACTAATTTTAGCTACGAGCAGCCACTGGGTATACACATCGTATAAAAGTTGCATCCTATCGTATTCAAATTTATCTATCTTTGGGTACTTCCTGTATCTCACGCCACTTCATCCTGTATCATCACCTTCATTCCTGTATCTCACTTCACACGCCATCAATGTCATAAGAAAAAATTAGACAGCTAGAACAAAGGAACAAATTAATGTATTCTTTTGAGATAAAACACCGACACTAGAAGTAACAATTGAAACAACATTAGGGAAAAAATGCTCTTTTAATATTTAATTTGCATTTTGTAATAATTAAAAAAATATAAGTAGTACGTAATAACTTAAGATATAAATAAAAGAATCATACAAAAACTTTAGATGTTAAGTTAAAAAAAAGTACAATACTTAACAGGACGTAAGTATGTTTGTTATTCATTTACCTTTTCACCAACAAAAAAACTAATAACTGCAAAATAAAGAAAACAACCTACAAAAGAGTTTACTAGTCACGACAAAATTTAAAAACGAATATTTTATAAAGTACAGCATAAAAACAAAAGTGCAAGTATATTTTATAATCTAATGAAATTAAATATCTAATGAAACACAATGCATAATAAACTTGCAATAAATTTAATGCTAAATAGATATAACTGTTGATACAATACTACTGAAATTTTTACGAAGTGTAAAAGCGTTAACCACTTCTAAACCTTTAAACCCTCCTCCTAGAGAATTTGGTGTAATTAAAAGAGGTCGATAAACTTTAAAAAATTTGCATTCATAAATCTTTACTGGAGGTGATTTTCATCCTTAATCCTCCTCCATTTCTATATAATAACAATAGACGGACTAACAGACGATTGAATTCGTGTGAATAATTTTTAATGGTTCCAGCTTATTTTTTATTACTGCTTTTAAAAAAGTTGTAAATCATATTAATGTTATAGGCAATTATTGTTAGTTGTGACGGTTCTCTGACAACCGTTAAAAATAACAACAATAAGCTAAAAAACTAATAGTTTTTAACACGGCTATTTTTATGCTTTAATTTTTTCTTTCTGTTCACTTGAATTCAGAAATTTCAATAGAGCTGTGATTATACAACATTTATCATATTAAAATTATCAACCTAAGCTAATCTTAATTCAAAATACATACGTTGGCTTAAAATGAAGTTAAAGAACCAAGAATAATTCTTGGCATTTAGAGATAGTTCATAGTATTAATCCAGTAGGTCAAGGACATGACCATATTCTAATACTAGTAGAATTCCGTCTTTATTAATATTTTGTTTTTTAAATATTTCTTATGTTTGTTCCGCAAAGAAAACAGAAAGAAAAAATATATTCGTAGAAAGATTATCGAAATATTTATTAATGATGAACGGATTACTTTAATGAAATACTGGTTATACGAGTACATATTGACCACTAGTAAAACTATTAGAATATACTAAAATAATATAAGTGGACAAAATACGGAAAATCTTCCGTGTCACTAGAAAGAAGAATAACCGAAGCACAGCAAACTATAAATCAGATGGTCAAGATTGAGATTCCAAACCGCAGTATAATGCCCGGGATCACAGCATAATCCGTGGACGGCAATGTTTGCATTAGAAGAGAATTAACCCGGCAATTTAAACAAAAGTAGTGAAAATATATATAAAATGAAATCTGTTATACCAGAGCCTCGGAATTTAAGATTTTCATCACTAATAATTAGGTTACATGGTGGACGTGCCCATTAGTTCAGACTCGCTTACCTCTAATAGTAACTGAAGAGCAAATTCATCTCCTTTACTCAGAACAGAAAAAAATTCAACTCCAGTAATGAAAAACAATATAGAATTGTTAGGTATGTAACTAAAGAATTATAAAGTTCAAATTTGTATTTTCCGTTTAAAATTATTATTTTTATGCACACACACATATATTTTTTTTTTCTGCTAAGATTGTCATAATTTTTGTATTGGGTACAATTATCTACCTTTCTTAGCTTCGTCATAATTAAGTCGTATTTTGACACGTTTCCGATGTACTCTATTTTGAAAACTTACTGTACTGGCACGTCTTACAGTTTGTAAGGCTTTGTATAGCGTTAGTTGGGATAAGAGGCGTAACCTAACGCTATATAAAATCTTACAAAGTGGAAGAAGTGCCAGTACAATGAGAACTGAAAATGGAATATATCCGAAACCGCGTCAATGTATGATTTAATTATGAAACAAAAAATATAGATAATTGTACTCAATATAAAAATGATTTTCTGTTCTTTTCATTAGATTGCAATTAACGATAATGAATCATCACGTGTGGTAAGGAGTTCGAATGTACATTAATACCACCATGGCCAGACCTAATGACATGACAGATTCGGCCTACCGACAACTATATAAGCTTGCTAAACACAACACAGTAATATACAAGTCATTAAGTTATATAATAATTAAAGTTATTAAGTTTTTTATACCTGTATACAATTTTTTTTTAAGAATGAGTACACAAGCACTTAAACATAAATAAACAGTTAGACGATACAGATTACAAAATAAAATACGATAATAGATCATTTCAACGCTTCACCAAGATAATAATAGATTAAAAAGAAAGTTTCTCAAACAACGTGTCTGTTGTAAGTTTCTTTTAATAATAACTTACTTGACGCTCCTACAATACGAATAATTTAGGGTCCACTGATCTTATATTCTGATAGAACGCAGAGACCACTCTTCCAAAATGAAAATTTGTTCATTTATCAAAGAATTATAAAATAACAGAGCGGGGGAAAACAGACATTTTTTCAGAGAAATGTACTATATAACAATGAAAATTTACTATTTCGATCTCATACACAACACTGATCTCGGTAAAATGATGAATATTCTTCGGGGATTAAAATTAAATGTACTATAATTTTCTAAAAAAAATATTCATTTGAAAAAAATATTAGCTACGGAAGTGCTGTTACAGCAGTTTTTTAAAGTTAAAATTCATTAAATGGATTTTATTATCGATAGGTTTACGTGATTTTTTGTGAAGAAATTACTTTTGAGGAAAAGCTACGGGGCTCAATCTACGAATTTTAGAATTCTTCTTTAGGTATAACAGATTCTAGTAAATTTTATTTATATAAGTTGTTTATAATCGAAACATAAATGTCCAGTGAGACTGGATTTCCAAACTTCTACCATTTTCAAGAATCTCTCATATTCTTTGAAAGAATCAAAATAATTGGGTAAATAGTTATAATCAAAAGAGAATAAAAACATTTTTGAGCCTTGGATGCGGAAGCGATTTCCACACTTTTTATAAAACTAAATATAGAATAGCCAATTGTTTTATCGTACACTTTAAAAATTTACTGTACAAAGGCACAGCTGAAATAGAAACTACACACGAATTCATAAGATAAATAAAGTTTTTTTTTTTTACTTACCGCGAATAAATCCTGAACGAAAAGGTTTTAAGGGAAATGAATTTTTAAACGCGTTCTATAAATTCAATCCATTTTATGCTAACAACTTGTTTTAAATTATGCTTTCCTTTTCTTGTAGAATCAATTCAGCAATTTTCTTCAAATTGTGTAGAAGCCTTTTCACATTCACCAGGATTAATCTTAGGTTATTTATTCCCGAACTATAGAGTATTTATTATTTCTTTATTCATTTTTTATAATTTTTTAATGAAAAAAGTTTTTTTTTTACTCACGTTAACATTGTTTCTTTTCTGCCATAGTATGTCGTCGCCTGCAACATTTTTTGTGTCTTTGTATCTTCTCTTTTAGGGTACCAACAAGATTAAATAATTGTGGTGGTATTCTAATACTGAATCATTCTTTGTTTGGAGTAATATAACCAATAAACTTGTTCGCTGTTGGATCATGAAAAAAAGACCAAAGAGAAAATTGAATCCTTACCGGAAAAATTGAAACCACGAGACACCGGAAAGTCGAATTTAATACCAAGCTCGAGTACAAAAATTCAGAAATAAGAATAAGAGATCGGCTAGAATAACTGATCAGCTAGATGGTAAAGTTTAACATTCTACTTATTGGATTAGGTAGCTTCGAGTTTGATTCCAGGCAATATTTGGCACTTTTCTTCTATTTTTTTCATTCAGCTCATCTCATTAAGAAGTAAGATATACAAAAAAGCAAAATAAATAAACAATCTTTGTAATTAAATGGAAAGCAATAACAGAAAATATCGAAGTTATTTTGCAAATATTTATTTCATGAAAACAAGATACTTTTCGACATTACATATTACATTTTACTGAAAAGGATTATAAACCTATCATTATCGACATTTAAGTTGGACTGCTTGTGAAGCCACTGAATAATAAACATAGTCTCGGGATGGATCTTCAGGCACAAGCAGAGCTATCCTATCAAAGAAAAAATAAAAAATTCTAAGCCCTCAATATTACACAAACATGAGACCATATCCTTATCACAGATCCAATGAACGGCTAACAAAACCGACAGAAAAAACGTCCGGGAGGAAAGGATCAAAGATAAGAGAGAGAGACATCGAAGGTAATAAAGAATTAATCTATCAACAGAGCTACTGAGGGGCTGCAAAATGAGAAAAAATACCTTTCAATGGAGTAACTTCAGGCCCTCTTCTCTGCTGATGGTATCCTTTCTGTCTGTATTCTCTCGTGAGATCGGATATCGTTATCCATAGTAAGAGGAGCACGCTACAGTATCAAAACTTTGATAGATTGCATACAAATTTATTGGAATAAATTGATTTGCCTCTAGAGTATAAAGCCACTTGATAGACTCAGGTTTCATTACACAAATCCTTTGCCTGACATCATAATTTTGTGACGTGAAGAACTACCAAATAATCTAGTTAAGAAATTTAGCCAGCTTCATAGTGAAAAAGAAGTGAATTAGATGTACAATTTGTAAGTAATTAGCCATGAAACGGGTTTTAACGCACAAATTTTACTAATGACTTTTTTAATGAGAATATAGTTTTTAATCAGAAATAAATTTTTATCAAAATAATATTTACAACTGTTACGGCACTTCCCAGCAAATCACAGTTTTACAACGTTTAACGATTTAATCTTCCTTTAATTATTAATTTGTTAATAGAGAAGTATTTTGCAACAGTTTTCTTGTTAAAAAAAAATTCAACAAACATGAAGAATGTGCAAACCCATCAATGTGCTTTATACAAACACTATTTAATAACTTAATTCCCACAATCTATTTTTTTTTTAGTCTAATTTACTGCATAATTTGCTAATTTAGTCAAATTTTCTTAAATTTGTTATTTCTCTAAAATATGAACTTTTTTATTTCTCAAAGGAATTTCTTCTTAATTTATTTCTAATCCGAATTTAATAAAATAATCAAATTGAGTTATGGATGATTGTGTAGCTGAAATGTTAGTCGGTTTACAGAATTCATTAATAAATCAAGGACTAGGGTGGTGTTGAACTTACGCCTTAATGTCAGAAACGTCTACTTTGAATAGATGGCGCCAGTAAATTAAATGAAGTAATATATTGAATTAAAATGGGAAAAAGTGTTACTTGATTCGTGCATTTACACTTGCATTAATTTGACTATAATAAACAGCATTAATAAATTATTTAAACGTCGGAGATAATCCTGAATTCAGTAACCGAGGCAGAAAAAAGTGCATCACGTAATAGTGAAATTACATGTTATATGAAACGAATGAAGGAAGGCTGATAGATAATATCAATGTGATAAATTACAAATTTATTTCGTACACAGGCGAGTTCGTGCGCATTCGTTAATTTATATATTAATTAGTACTTATTCCAACGTATCTCAACGCACAGAATAAATCAAAGTCATTGTAAGAAAAATCCTACGCGTGATAAAATAACGCCATATTATCCCTGAAGAGTTCTGAATAATTAATCCAGTGCAAATTTTATAAGCCCCCTCGTTACTAAGTATAAGACAAAAAAAATCCAGACCTACATTCAATTATATTAATAAAGGAATAAATATATTCATTATTCTAAACTTGCTTTAGGTTTCTAAAAACAACCCACACGTAATTAAATAATCATTTCTATTGTTAAATTCTAATCACAATTATCCTCGTGCCGCAATAAAATGCTGTACATTAATTATTCATCTCCTTAATCTTTCACTAGACAACAATAAAATTTTATTTTGCACAAAAATTCACTGGGCTTGGCAGTTTCGTAGTTTAGTTTAGATTTACAGTTTAGAATTACCTCGTAATTACCGTCAACATAATTTCTCAAAAATACTCTAACAGCGTAAGCACGCAGATAAATACGGTAAACGGGTCAATCGTTATTTGTTAACTTTCTTAGTGTAAGAAGTTCACAACAGTAATAAAAAAATATAACTGCACAGAAACGAAATTCAGAAAGTTTTAATTCCGCATACGACTTCTTTTGGATTGTTAATTACTGGTAAATACCTACATATAAAGAAAGAGATAGAATGAGTGTAAGAAACCATGTTTCGCTACGTGTTGAGAGGTTATTAAAATATTCTTTCCACTCTTTGACAGACACAATTCATCCTTTTCAGGCAAAAATCTGATCAAAATAAAATAACCTTTAAAAATAAATTCATATCAAATCTCAAATTTCTAATTTGATAACATATAATTATATATTTAAGTTAAATGTCAGCAGAGTATCGATGAATTTGTTAAAAACTCCCTTCCCTGACTAGATCCTCATTCACAAAAACAGGACAATTAAAAACAAAAATTTCAAAAAAGAATAACTGAGATTTACTGTAGAAAGTAATGTATAAAACAATAAAACCATCAATGTGTATTTGGTAATTACACTGTAATATTGTGTTGGTGCATACGAAAAGTATTTAATCAGTTTCTTTTATATTCCAAGTAACTCGTATTACTTGGAAAAAATAAATTTGTATTATAAAAAAGCAAAAGGTCACTTACTAATTTTTACACATTAACTGCGTATAAAATACGCAGTTAATGTGTAAAAATAAATAATGTATAAAAATTAACTGCGTATTTTATACGCAGTTAATGTGTAAAAATATAAACCATTATTAATGGTTTATAAACGTTAGTCCTGAATTCAATCTGACCTATTTATTAATTTATTCCAAAAACAGTAGAATATAAAAAATGCAAATTTATGTAATAGGTAAAATAATAAACAAAAGACGTTAAAATAATTCAATTTTTTTTCGCAAAAATGTTTCATTGCTTTTTATTAGTAAATTTTGGTACTAAATACTACTTCAAAAACGAAAGGAAATTAAAATCTGACGAAAAATTTTACATTTGACTCATTACTCGTAAACCATTGATGTGCAACGAATGTTTTTGATAATCAGAAAAGAAAAATATTTCATTTACAATTTAATTAAGAAAATCTTTAATTTTTTACAGTGAAAGAAATCTTTAATTTTTTACAGCAAAGAAATAAAACACACGAACACAAATATTGATTGTACTAATTCATCATCTGGACCAATTTTACAAATCATTTTACACATCTCAAATTATATTTACAATCGATTTCGTAGATTAGCAACCACAAGTAAAGTTCATGACAGTAATCAAGTTATAGAGGAGTTTCCGTTGAAATACCTTAATTAAAATCTAGACATTAATAGTACATTCAAAGGTAGTATAAGCATTGATAAATTCCAGCCAGTAATGAACTAGAAATCATAATAATGTCCAGTATTACGAATAAAATCACAACATAAAACGAATAATAGTAACAGAGGAACAAATAACATCAGAAACACTGATAAACATAAACTTAAATAATTTGATGATACACAACTTAAGAAGAGAGGCCTCGTCCCGAGTACTACTATTACGTTTCTGAGTTCAATACATGTACCCGCTTTAATCGCCTTACATATTCCCCACTCTCTAAGAGGTTAATAGCTAAATTTTTTACGAGATCGTAAAGTCTTATTTTGTATTAGTTGCAAAATGAGAGGAAGTCGATCGACTTCCTCTCGAACAATAAGTACCGAAGTACTCATGAATTTCGTTGTGTTACACGAACCATGGCGGCTGCGTAATGCATCTCAAACGTTTATTCTAGAAACACCGAATAATCTTTATAATGTTGGCAATCGCCGTACCCCATTGGTGGATTCCATATGTCCATCTTACAACATTTAAACATGGAATACTTCAAGAAAAGAATAATAGCACGCTGAATTTCATGTATTATGTAAGCCAGCACGAGATTTCCTCAATAATATGTATATAATTGTAGGAAATAAAAAGCTGCGAAACGCAGATTCCGATTCATCGATATACATTTGGATAAACCAAATGAATAATTTGTTAATGTAATTAAAAGCATTTCTGTACTAATTACACAGCAAAGTAAATGACCGTACTGCATTTTAAATTTAATTTTGTGTGACTAATTAAAATACCTATTATTTGCAACATCTAAATAAAATAACAAATCCAGTGGTAAAATACAGCATCGTAAAATACTCAGCAAACACTAAATTATAATAAATGCTGAAGTTTTAGTGCTACGACGCCTAATAAGGAAAAGCCATAAATAAAATAATATCAAGTTGTCTGTAGTTTAATTTTTTCCTAATCCGTGACTTTTTATAAATGCCGAATGCCGTGAAACAGAAATTAGTTTTTATGAGAATATTACGCCGCTCGCTAATTTTGTATGAGAAAATACACAAGACGTCACTAAATAGACACACCTTTCAGTCAATCTAATAAAGGATTATGAATCGTTATAACACTATATCACTAAAATATATTATTCTCCCTGGATTCTTTTCTTCGCAACTATTGTTCTCCCTCCTAGTTCCTTTCTATTTTTAAATGAACGAAGGTTTTTATATAATTTACAGTTAGATAAAGGTCAATAAATTTACGTTACGATTGGTGTTCTTTTCACGTCTTACAGCAGCAGCTTTACTAAAACAAGAAACGGTCGTTAAGTCCCGGCACCCAAAAAACGAGTTTTAGAAGATTTCACAACAGTTGCTCCTTTCATAGGCTTAGAAATGTGTCATCCATTATTCGCGGTTCGTAATGAACATAACTTATAATATTTTATTAGTAGAAAAAGCTATTTGTTCTAGGATGAATGTCGTATTCTTAAAAAAATTAATAAAATAACAGCAAATCATTATTAAAATATAAAGCTTTGAAACTCATATTTTTATGCCTAAGCTGGTAAAATAATCAATCTTTTTTATTAATGGTACAACCTACAAGGTTAGCTACTGAACTATCAAACTATACGCTAGAAATTTTTTAATAATTCATGTAGGCACATATAATCGGACAATAAACTACAGAATGCTTATTTAAAGCCAGTATAGTAGCATAAAATCTAATAGTATATCGTTTAAGGTTTTTAAACTTTATATCTTCATTAGTTTTAAACGATCATAAAATTTAATGACAAAAATACACTAAAAGCAATTACAGATCGAACGTGTAAACATTCAATGATTTTATATCTAATATATTGAAAGCTCTAAAAAAATTACGAGTAAACTTTGCTTACCTTAAAGATTGTTTAAGATTCTCTTATAAGTGATTTTAAAACGTTAAAACAACGATGAATCATATTCTATAGGCACAAAACATTGTTAAAAACACAAAAACAAAATTTCACAGTAATTGGTCACATTTTAACGGCGAATGATGGTTTGAGGTGTAGTTAACTTACGAAAATTGACTGTAGTACTTATCAGCAATTAAACGATTTGTGTAATAGTAATCACAATAAATTATCATTACTGCTAATACAATATTATAGGCGATAAGTTTTAGTACACCGATTAATAGAGATTACAGGTATGGCCTTTTTTAAACTAGATTAAAAACCCTTCAGTAATTTCAGTGATTAAAAGTTATACACTATTTAAAATAATAAGAAAAAGTGTAATTACCTGAAACAATTAAAATAAAAAGGATCCTACAAAAAAGAATTAACTAATTAACTAAGAATTAACTTATTAAAGACCTTAAAGGTTACCGATCAGACTACAGAATAAAATACTACAGAAAGTTTTACAACTAATTTTATAAGGGGAAATTAAAATATGATTATCAGTTTAATTGCCGTTACAGTATCATTTATAATACCATCAAGAGTCATGGAAAAGATGAAGGCTTAATATTAACAAGAAAACAATATCTCTTACCTCAATAGCTTCATAAAAAAAATCAAGATGTTTTAGTACGCACATATGAATAAAAACAAGATTTAATATGATTGAAAAAATAAAATTTTATTTCTCTTATTACAATTACAATTATACGTATTTTAAAAAGTAAAGGAAATTTACAATACTACGTTTCTAGACCTCTATCAATTAAAGTGGTATAATAATGAAGCTCATGCTCAGAGGTAATAAATCAATAAAATTGATTAATGAAACAAATAATCTATTCGGTTTTATATGTCTAATAAAAAGCAGATGCAGAAGTATTATCTCACAAGTGTATTTTGTTAAGAAACGTACACAAACAAGTTCATATCTAGTTTTAAATACACAGTGAACATTTTCTTAACTTTTAACAATTTCTGAGCGTGAATTATCGTCCAAATAATATCGCTGAAAACACAACGTCGAAAGAACATTGTAAAAATCTGATTGAAAAAAATTTTGAGCTCAAAGATTTAAAGTTTGTTGCAATCACGTAATGTTATAAAAGTTTATGTATAAATATTTAATTGAAAATAAATATTTGAAAATAATCCTCAATAGGTTAAGTAAAGAAATAAAACTTTCTAAAAGTGTGGACAAAGTAGGAAAACATTAAGAAATTCTTAAACTCAATATGCAGCAATTAATATAATATATTTTTGAATGAGAGCATACCTTCACGAAAAATTTATTATCCAAATATTTCTAAAGTTTTTTATCATTGAAACAAAACCAGAATCGTTCTTGAATTTAATACTAATACACTGTTACTTATTACAAAAGAAACATTCAGCAAAATAAAAAAATCTTGTTAATTTATAAAACGAGACAAAAGACTTCGGCATTCAAAGTATTAATTCTAGGTAAATTTGTAACAATTAACTAACTATATTGGACTGTAAACACTTAAATAAAAAGGTGGCCGCAAATTTTTATTTACAATAAAGTAGGAAAACTTGCAAAGAAACAATACTAAGACATAGTCCCGTAGTTCTAAACTCAGTAGCTGAACCCGCCGGGATGGTGAAGTGGGGAACGCGTCTTCGCAAATCAGCTGATTTCGAAGTCGAGAGTTCCAACGTTCAAATCCTAGTAAAGGCAGTTGCTTTTATACGGATTTGAATACTAGATCGTGGATACTGGTATTCTTTGGTGGTTGGGTTGCGATTAATTAAAACATCTCAGAAATGGTCGACCTGAGACTGTACAAGACTACACTTCACTTACACTTATACATATCCTCTGAAATAAAACCTGAGGGTGATTTCCGGAGGCTAAAACAAGAAAAACTTCAGTAACTGGGATACAATAATCATCCTGACAGAGGTCAAAGAAGACTCTGTTGTTATTAAGTTTAGAGGGTATAAAAGACGACCACCTTCGGTAAAGCCTGTCAGGACTAGGAAGGAAGGGGGTGATGGTGAGACGACCGGCATCGTCAAAAGGTGGAGTGAGTCTTCCTGTACGGTGTTGGTGGAATACAATAATAGAATGTTTTTAAATGAAGTGCTATTTATCAGATGTGGAAAGTTTTCAGATACTTTAATTTTTTTTAAATAATGACATCCTAAAAATTACTTACTAGTAAACCAGATAACTTCTGGATTTATATTTTGGAGGTTAAGTAACGCCACACTTACGAGAATTGTGGAGTGGATAGTGGATAAATTCTATTTCAAATTTAATTTTATAAATTAATCTTAATAATGTTGCAGTTATTCTATCTATAGATATTTTGAATTCAAGATTTTGGCTGATTTTATTGTTGTGTGAAATTGAAGCCTAAACTGTACAGATGATATTATGTTAAATTTATAATTGTTTTACTGTGAGTGGTAACTAAAAAATAATTATAACACCGTCACTAGTGCTCAAGTTCTCTTCTGTTATTGACCCTGATTGAAATTTATTACAATTATGTAATCTAGTTTGTAAAAATACTGACATGTACACTTAAAGTTGTTATATTTATGTAATTCGTCTATAACTGTATTATTCTGAGAGAATAAATATTGATTGATTCATTCATTAATTCATTTTCAGGGAGAAAATAGAATGAAAAATGTTGAATAACCATTTATCATATTGTTTATTAGTATTAATTGTTACGGTTAATTATTTTATTACTTCTATCAACCGATTTTTCATTAAAAGATTAATTTGCCATCATGAATGATAGCATCTTTCTCTTTCATTCGAATGATTCCGATCTGAAATACCAGTAAGAAATTACATTTTTCAGACGCTTAAACATTTAATCAGCTGCTACGAAAAGATTGAAAAAACATTACGTTGATACATTCAGCTACTAAAACTTCTTCAATTAATCTAAAACGCTACTTTCCTAATACAATTTTATGTTATTTTTAAAGAAGCAATTTGCGTATAAATGTCGGGAATATAAAGAAAGTTGTAAAAGGATAAATTATGAATAAAACACTAAAACAGTTTTAAATAACAGTCAGTTCGTTTATTAAATGGCGTGGTAAAGTGTGGTAAATGTTAGTCCTTGATATGAAGAGAACAGTAGTTAAAGTACAATAGGTGCTTATTTAATTGTTATAGGGTACCGATTAATAAATCAATGTGTTAAGCTGGTATACGTATAACATGGGTTTAGTGAATTATATACTAATGGATTCCGTAGGTAGCAAGTAATGAGCAGACAAGAATGTGTTTATACGCAAATATACACACTAACATTAAATTTATAATGTGTGAATGATAATGGACAATTGTGTTTTACCTTAAAGATTCTTTTACTCGTCGTATTCACTCGATTACGTACAAATGTGTTTGATCATGATTGCTTTCGTATGGTAATATCTCTAGTAATTTACAAGGTTTATTCGCAGTAGGAAACAGTTTTTTCATAAAACTACATCAACTTCTTCACATTAAAAAAAATTGTTTAATTCATTAACGTATAAATGATTCTGAGCATTCAAGGATCACCGCATACCAGTTTTATCAACACTTGGCAAGTTTTAATAAATTATTGAAGTAAAAAATACAACTGGAAAGACAAACATAATATAGCGATTCTAATTAAGAGTTTTTGATAAATAAAATACATTAAACAATTTTTAAACATAAACCGAATTATATTAGCAATGATTATTCATACTAAAATACATACTACGAAAACAAAGTTTTTTCATTTTTATTCATTTACAAAATATGTTCTTCCACTAAAAAATTCATCATTTCTAATTGTAGGCGTGGCAGTTGTTCGAAGAAATTTTGTAACTTATGAAAAATCCCGACGCCTGACCAGACTATAATTCGGACCCTACTCTTCCGAAATAAAGGGTAAGACGTTCCCGTTAAGTTTCAGAAAAAGATTATCGACTGGTAACTGAAAAAATTCCATATTAATCCAAATTTCCTTGAAGGATTTTATTCAGATGTAGCAGTAAGTGTTCCCTGTAAACTGAAATACGGGTTTCTTGGAGAAATAAACTTGTTCTTACATAAATCCTACTGAAAGGAAACGTATATATTTCATCCATCAAAATAATCTTTGATGCTAACATTGCGATTACATTCCGTTCTTCGTGTATAACATTTTAACATCACGAAATTTATAATTGTCAAAGTGCTCTTTAAGTTATTATGTAACTTAAGAGCCATATTGACTCTTGCATAGGAGGTTGTCTTATTCCAACAAAAAAGGCAGTTCGTCATACAAACACACAGATAGTCGAAGTCTTGTTTCTTCAAAAGTTTCATTTTGTTTCTTCGAAAAACTACTTTTCCTTTGAAAACAAGATTTTATTCAATGTGTTTAATAGAAGATTAAACGTGCTTTTTTACATTGATAAGTGCGAGTATTGAAAGAATTAGCAAATTGTATAGGGATCGAAAATTCACGCGGTAGACTACTAAATAATACATTTTATAATATCCTTTTCTGTCAATGATTTATACGTATATATAATTTTACAAATTGATATTTTAAAAATTTATTCTTCGAAATACTATACAATAATGCAAAAGAAAATATTGGAGGTGACTTTCATGTATTTCCAACATGCTAGATATAAATTTAACAAAAAATAATCATATTATTTCTGAAGAAAAAAAAAAAAAAAGCTATGTAAACAAAATTTTTAAAAATAAATCTTGTAAATAAAGTGTTACCCTTCTAAAGAAGGCAGCAAGCATACTAAACGATTACTCTAACCAAAATTGTCTCTTATGCTGTCACGATTCGGACAATACTGCATTCGCTATTTAAATTAAATCGTCTCCTTGCAACACGATTTAGCGCCAGTAATTCAGTTTAAATATTGTACGATACTGTAATATTGGCCGCAAACAAAATTTGGTATAAACGAGATTATTCTGATATTATCCAGCAATGTATTAGTGTTAATATCGAGACTTTTATTAGAGATATATCTTAAATTATCAAGACTGAAATGATAATTACGTTTTCTATTTGTTCTATCTTCCAAATATTTCTACATTTCTTCGGTAAATTTTATCCCATCTTGTTTATTTTTTACTAGCAATAAAGACGTAAGGGGTAAACGTATTTTATACGTTAGATATTCATGAATCTTAAAAAAAAAAATTAACCGTTAATTATCATTTAATTCAAATGTCAGAATTAAAATCATTCAGTTTTCATGAATTTGAAACTAGGTACTTAATAAATTTCGATAGAAAAAATGACGGGGAGGCGAAACCTGAACACATATCGAAGCAGAGGCGTCTCTCTGACCAACTATGAGTGAAAAAAAACCAGAAATATTTGGTTATGCATCCAACGATTTAAGAAGTATCTTACAGAATCATGGCAGTTAAACTGAAAAAAAAAAAAACAGAAAATATTTATCGGAAGAAACTGAAGAGACTAAAAAATTACATCGCATTTTCCACTACGTAGATAAAAAGTATTTCACTAGGACCTTTGTTATTCTACTTACTAAAGATGAAACAGTGTGTTGTAATTAAATAAATACCTAATGACGTTCACCATCATTTATAATTAGTTATAATGCACAGAAATTAATATTGAAATGTATAGATAAATTTTAAATGTAAATAAATATTTACAACATAAATAAGTAATGGTGTTATAATAGGCTGCTAATGTGAATCAGGCGTGGCGTATTAACTAACTGCTACAAAAATTATACTTGAAATATGCAATTATTACCAAGACTTCATTAATAATTATTAAATAATTTTACATATTGTTATAACTTAATTGGATAAAATATTCTATGTTATGTCTATACTATAGCTGGCGTACAACATTTTTAACCAATAAATGCTTAAAATAACACAATATAAACCATGATTCACATCAAGAATTGACACTTAACCTATAATCTCGGGTCAAATACGATTTTATTGTAGCATTAGAAAATGTGAGGTAGCTAATATAAGTTCTATTAACCAACAATTTACTAACTGCTTAAAATTTCACCTCATTTAAAAATTGAAATGTTATGAAAATATGAATATTATTAGTGGCGTGTTTTAAGTCGTTTTATTATTATTATTATTACATTTTTGTAAGAGTTTATCATTTTTTTAAATGCAAAAATACATAGTCCATATGGAAAAATCCGCTTGAAAAAAATTCTGTACTTACCAGTACTTTCATTTACATAAGAAGAGAAATCAACAGAAACGACATTAGGCAACTACAATTCAACGTAAACGATGAATGTTTGAAAATGCTTTTTTTCTTTTTTTTATCTCAAGATTCCAAATAATTTTCATAGTTGAGTATTAACATATTTCGAATAAGAATGAATTAAGACTATGAATTAAAACTATGATTTAATATCTTTAAAGTAAATATAGATAGCAATCCAATATTGCGTTATGATAGACAAACTAATAAAAATTTCTTCAAAATTACGTGACAAGCAATCATCGAAACAAACACATTACACTTTTTTCTAGGAGGTGAGATCCTTGACTTAATTTTTGAAGTAAGTTAAAAATGTAGGAACAACAAAAATTGCTGGAAGTAAAACTTTTTCCAGCTACAGTGGTAAAAACCCACCGGGTTGGTCTAGTGGTGAACGCGTCTTCCCAAATCAGCTGATTTGGAAGGCGAGAGTTCCAACGTTCAAGTCCTATTCAGTTATTTTTACACGGATTTGAATACTAGATCGTGGATACCGGTGTTCTTTGGGGGTTGGGTTTCAATTAACCACACATCTCAGGAATGGTCGAACTGAGAATGTACATTTGACTACACTTCATTTACACTCATACATATCATTCTCATTCATCCTCTGAAGTATTATCTAACGGTAGTTACCGGGGGCTAAGCAGGAAAAGAAAGCTACAGTGGTAAAGTTACGTAACTTTGGGAAAACATGCATACTTTTCTTTTACATTATTAATAAGGTTGGTTTGAAAAATTATACACATTTAATTAAAATCAGTTCTAGAGTTACATTTCTACATAAAAAATAACGTGCCAGAAAGAAAGAAGTTTCAGGACTTTACATAAACTTTTACTTATTCTCAAGAGAAGATACGAAACAAAAATATCGGAGGCTTTTTTTCTGAAATTCAGACAAAATAGTTATTCCCATCATAGTTAAATTTCAACATCCTGTCACGTCCATTACTTGTAACATGAGTTTAAAAATTTTAATAAGACATTTGCTTATTGTAACATTATTAATTTATAATACTGAATTCATAACAAAACTAATTCACCCCTATCTCTCCGAGTTGTAGTTACAGAGAGTTCATCCTTGTAATAAAAATTATTAAAAAGGAAACAGTGAATGTTTTGTAAAATGATATTTGCCAGACCCTTAAGAATCTTTATGACGAATAATACTATAAAATTTTAAATAATCCGGTAATAAATTACGGGAATCAGCCAAAATAAGGCATTCAGACTCTAAAAAACAAACTCGTTTTTCTGATTAATCTGAAATCGAAGTAACGGTCAGAAGGTTTAAAGGCAATTAAAGAATATAAAACAGACTAATCTTTGTGTAGGCATTACTAAAATCTCAGAAATGTGCAAGTGCATTTGCGACACATTTACATTTAAAGATTTGATCTTATTTAATTGAAAGGTGTTTATTTATATATATAAAAATAACAACAATTATAGTAAATACACAATTATTTTAACCTGAATAATAAAAAGTAAGCAGAATATTAAAAAAAGCACGTAACTAGATAATCAATCTTAAAATTAAGATATCTACCAGTTAAAACATACGAGGTGTGTGAGAAAAGTAATGAGATTGGTAACACTGCGAGCGACCTGGCAACGCTGTGTCTACCGGTCTGTGCTAGACCGGTTGGTTCATCCCTTCCACATGCTCAGTACGAGTTTCAACTCCGTTCAGCCAACACATTACTTTTGACAGCGCCATCAGTGAAGTTGTGTGTTACGAAAATGGAGCATCGGAATTTAGAGCAACGTTGTGCAATCAAATTTTGTTTTAAATTTGGAGAATCCGCGAATGTGACCTTTGAAAAGTTGAAACAGACCTATGGGGAACACTGATTACCAAGAGCACAAGTTTTCCGATGGCACAAATCATTTTTGGAAGGCCGAGAACACGTTGTAGATCAACCTCGCTCAGGGAGACCTTCGACTTCAAAATCTGACGAAAACGTGGAGCGTGTGAGGGTTCTTCTGAGATTAGACTGTCGTTTAACAATAAGGATGATGAGTGAACAGTTAAATTTAAACACTTTTACCGTACATAAAATTTTGACGGACGATTTGGATATGCAAAAGGTTTGTGCGAAATTAGTACCGAAAAACCTCACAGCAGAACGGAAGGACAATCGAAGAAACGTGTGCGTTGATCTTCTTGACAGGATTGACAATGACCAAAAATTCTTCAATCGTGTGATCACAGGTAGTGAATCCTGGATATTTGAGTATGATCCTGAAACAATGCGGGAAAGCGAAGAATGGCACAATCCGTCATCTCCTCGACCGAAAAAATGTAGAATGAGCAAATCAAAGATCAAAACTATGCTGATTTGCTTTTTTGACAGTAGGGGTATCGTGAATAAAGAATTTTTTCCTCCGAGTGAAACTGTCAACCAAGTGTTTTACAAAGGTGTCCTTGAAAGGCTCAGGAAAAGAGTGATTCGCGTGAGACCCGACACTGCAGATAAATGGTTGTTTCATCATGACAATAACCCGTGTCACACGACTATTTCCATCAGGGAATTTTTGACCTCAAAACGTATTCCTGCGGTTCCTCAACCAACCTATTCACCTGATTTGAGTCCTTGTGACTCCTTTCCCGAAATTGAAACATGTCTTAAAAAGACGTAATTTTGGAACTCTGGAGAACATTCAAAAGACTGTGACCGACCAACTAAGCCCTACCAAGTAAAAGCCTTCCAGCGCTGTTACCAGGAGTAGGAAAAATGACTCCGCCGGTTATAGCTGTCCAAGGGAACTACTTTGAAGGGGATAATATTGTTGTTTGAAAAAATAAAAACCTCGGTAAGTCAGTCTCATTACTTTTCTCACACACCTCGTACACGCCTACTCCAACGGTTTTTGCTTTTACATTCAATTAATTAACAGAAGCATAAAGAAATATTTATTAAACGCAAAGTACAACATAAACATAGCGAAGAATCACTTGAGTTGGGAAAGTAAAATTTCAAGTAAATACTAAACACCCGCTAAAAAAATTGTTTTAAAATATTCAACGCTCAAATGAGGTTAAAAGAAGTCTAGTCTCTACACTACATAATACGTAATTACATTTTAGACTAAGCTGAATGCTTAAATTTGGACGTTATTAAAAAGAAGGTACAAAAAAATTACAAACAGATATACGATTAAAAAACTAAGGTTGTCAAAATTTTCATAGATTTTCCACACTGAAATCGCGTGTTAATATAATTTGGTTTATCCCTTTCAGAAGCTGAGAGTGACAGTTTTTTTATAGTAAGGTCAACCTGCAAGACGGTTGGTCTTCGTCTTTGCAGGATTTTACCAGGCAGTTTTTTGATGGTAATAATATATGTTCTCCGCTCTATTTTTTTAAATATAAAATAAAGACCGTAGTAAAGCACGGGTAATTTGTAATAAAATGGAGCAAGGGAGAAACTCCTTCTTAAAAAAAATTGTTATTTAAGTTACAAAACCTTAATAAAAGTCCTGCACGATCGTGGTAGGCAATGCGAAAAAACAGTTGTACGACAATTTAAAATGCTCGTAAATTTATCTAAAGTGAGCAATAAAATTAATAATTGAAGTAGTATTGTTTATCGCTATGATTCACATTAAAATTTAACTGAAGGTTAGTATTACTTTAATAACACTAACCTTACTTTTTAATTAAGATAGTAAACGAATTTTTATAAGAAGGAACAAAGAGAAATAGAAAAGAATTATAATGAAGTGTTAAAGATTTAATTTAAAAATCTCTGAACATTCATTTAATGATTCTATTTATAAAAGTCGTTTTATATGGATAAAAATACGCAAGAAAAAAATCGACGAAAAACAGAGAAGTAGGTTTACTGAAGAAATTATTATAGTGGTACAAATAAAAACAACAAAAATATTTTAAAAGGGGATTTAAAGTAGCAAATATATGACGCATAAAATTTTTTTATCACCATTTTATAGGTTGTGCCTATGCTTGACTAAATGGATATTTTTCTAATATCGTAAATCAGCAAAGAAAAACAATAAAACAGTAGGTTTTACGCACTGTAAATTATCAGTGATAGAAATGTACGTATGTCTCTTATCGAAATTTTTTCTATTTTATAATACATGATATAAAAATTTAACACAAAATATGACGGAATGGCCGAAGAATTTTTTCTTAGTTGTAAATAAAATTATCAGAAATATCGCTCGTAACAGTAAATTAACTTTTACCTTATTATTCGGAACGTAAAACTGGATCTATTCAGTCGAATCTGCCATTTCCGTTTAAGCTGTTAGTAATTCCGGTCAATAGTCAATTTTTCTTTATAATGGTAAATTGTTAAACTCGAAATAAAACGTTGTTTAATTTACACTTCTGTTGTAAAAAACAAAGCAGTTAATGAAGTTATTTACACCAATACCTGCGAAATATGTTGTACAGTCAATTACTTAATCGTATCTTAAACGAAGAAAAACATCAGCATCTTTCAATTTCATAGGAAAGCAAACATTAACCCCAACTGAACTTGCAAATTAGAAAAACAAATAAAAATGTATTTACAGCAGCAAAAGAATAAATTAAAATTTATGTTTATAAAATAATAATCATAATTAATCTGTAATAAAGGAAAACAATAATTAATTAATAACACTTAATTTTATAATCAATCAAATCTAATCATCGAGTTCTTCCCCCTCTGGCATTACAAATGACAGAAAGCTTCACGTTTTCCAGTGTCTGCAGGTAACAACTCGGGAACACCACGAATTCTGTACGAATGCATCCTTAAACACTACCAACGGAGACCAGATTGACTAGATAGGCGTCACTCAGGTTTCTTGAGACAAACAGAATATGCAGCTTGCACGTCGATTAATTTTTCTGGTGGTAGCACTTATGGTCGATCAATTTCGGCTGCATCTGCCACATTCCCTGTCTCTTCGAACTTGTCGTACAGCCGCTTGATGGAGGAATTGTTTGGTGAACACACCGTAATTTTCTATGAAGGCATTCTGGATCTGGGCATAACTGCCACATCTAAAATACCGAGACAATTATTATTCTCTGCTGCATTGAGTAACCCATTTTTTTCTAAATTTTCCTCGATTAAACCTGCTACTAAAAAAGGAAATATTCTTCCATGAGTCTGCGTCACTTTTTTAACATTCCGTTGGCCAATTGCATGTTCATCAGTACATTTACGAACCGGAAGAAAGATGTGAACTGTTTGGAACTACTTAAAATTAACTTATTCTTTACGTTACTAAAAAGATTTTCAATATCGACTACCGCTTTTCAGTGTTTGGCGTATAAGGTTCCAAAATCCTTTCTTTTTCCTGTTTAGCCTCCGGTAACTACCGTTTAGATAATTCTTCAGAGGATGAATGAGGATGATATGTATGAGTGTAAATGAAGTGTAGTCTTGTACATTCTCAGTTCGACCATTCCTGAGATGTGTGGTTAATTGAAACCCAACCACCAAATAACACCGGTATCCACGATCTAGTATTCAAATCCGTGTAAAAATAACTGGCTTTACTAGCACTTGAACGCTGTAACTCTCGACTTCCAAATCAGCTGATTTGGAAATACGCGTTAACCACTAGACCAACCCGGTGGGTTAAGGTTCCAAAATCCGTAACCGAAATACATCACGCTTCGAGTGTACATCAGTGATGTCATGCATAGTACTGTAATTTTGAAAATAGGCAGAGGTATTTTCTAAATGAAGTGTGCATCTCCCTTCACATGGTTTTTTAATATCGGGAAACCATATTGTTTCAGCATAAGTCATTCTAGCAAAATCGTGGATTAGTGAGTAATGGAACCTCTCTCAGAAAGGTTTTGGGCGGAATGGATACCACCCGACTGGAAAAACACCTAAGCTATCTTTGACTGGAGTTGTTTGTCTAGTCCGAAAACCTTTTTCAGTCATACCTTTTCCTCATCTTATTCATTTTTTTCCAGCTGCTTTTGTAAGTTACGCTTGACAATCAATGAATTCGTGTTGGAACGTGTGAATTTCGTTTTGTTAATCCTTAATGTTTGCGCAGTTTGATAGAATCGGGTCGGTCTACCAGAGCTCTTTTGTAGACGGTGACTAAATACAACAGCCCACCGAGGAATAAGGCGCTTACTGAGTAAAATTAGATCTTCTAATCCTTCATTATCCAATACAATAACATTGGTATACATTTTAAATCCTACGGTAACAACGTAAACCAAATTTTTCTAATAGGAAAAAGAGTACTTTCTAGCAGTCTTACAAGTGGAATGATTAAAAAAGAATATAGACTATTTTTTAATTAGATCAGGCAGAAAATTAATTACAATTGTAGATTGTACATAGAAATTCTTTTGTTCGTTAAAATATCATTATTTCAAATGTGAATAAATAACATTCGACATTAATAAGTATTTTTCTGTAGTATTACACAAGTTAAAATATCTTCTGGGCAAAGATAGTCAAAATAAGATGCATTCATCATTATACCTAATAAAATACTTTAGCGATTAAAACAAGAAATAAGGTCACTCAATTGAAGAAATCGAAAGATTACTTTAGGAATTTATTCTGAATGTGAATTACTGAAGAAGCAGTTGAAGAACTTTGATTCAATAAAATCAGATCTATAAAATTATCAAACTAAGGAAGCTCTCAAAAAATGTAAAAAAGGAACTATAACTGAAGAATTTTCGGGAATCATATCGAAATAATATAACTGAACTCGCCGAACAGAATTCTTCACTACGTAAAGTAAAACGACTTTGAAGTCAGATTGTTTGAATTCCATGCAACAAATTTTTCAGCAAAACAAAACGAAGAATCATTAAGATCTGAACCAACCGATTTGCACGAAACAAATTCTTCTTGACAAAAAATATACAAATTTCTTGTTGAATGTAATTTGTCTGATTGTAACAAAAAAAAAAGTTGAAGTAAGAAAAGAAATTACACAATATAAAGATGAACTGGCTATTTTAAAGAATGGAATAATAGCAGTAAAAAAATAAGTCGTGAAATTAGAAAAAGCCGAGAAAAGAATACTAATTTTTTTCTTACAATTTACAAATTCTGCGATAAATTTGGAGGTAAGTTCGAGAGTTTTCCTGAAATTCACGCCAAAAAGAAGCTAATGAAAATTTAAAAATTGAAACAAAAATTCTAAAATAAGATGAACAGAAACTACGTATAACGTACAATGAAATGAAAATGGATTTTAAATCCAGTTGAATTGCTTAAAACAGGAGATGACATCACTTACCGAAAAGAAAGATAGATTACTGCAGGAACGTAATTTTAGACCAACCAACCGAGTTAATCTAGTGGTAACCCCGTCATCGCAAATCAGCTGATTTCAAAGTCGAGATTTCTAAGGTTCAAGTCGTAGTTAAGACAGCTACTTTTATACGGATTTGAATACAAGATCGTGGACACCGGTGTTCTTTGGTTGTTGGGTTTTAATTAACCATACAACTCAGGAACAGTAAACTTGAGAACGTACAAGACTACACTTCATTTACATACATACACATCATCCTTTAAAGTAATACCTTACGGTAGAGTTCCGGAGGCTAAACAGAAAAAAAGAAAAGGAACGTAATTCTGAATGTGAATTACTGAAAAACAACTAGAGTTGTCCGAAGCACTGATGACTACTCATACAATGGAATAATAATACAATATTAAATTATTAATCGAGGAGATTAAACAGAAAGTAATAATCGATTTTAACAATATATTTTAATACAGTATATGCTTACATAGAACAACATGCTTATTCAGAACGACATAAGAAAATAATAATCATAATTTAATCAATTACACAATTTTGTATGCAATGTTTTTTTGATAATTTAATTGAAATTCTCGTTTTGTTGTTATTCATTTAGTTAATTGTAATATTTATTTTTAGGAATTACTATGAGTTCCTAACATTAAAAGATGAATGTGCTACAATCAAGAATTGGTTTAAATATTGAGTTATATTGAATAAATGTTATGTATTTATTATTATAATATATATATGATAATTATAACAAATTACTATAATTTTTTTTTTTTTTAACCTCCGAGTCCACAGTTAAGCATTACTTCAGAGGATGAGATGAATGATTTGTAGCGTGTGTGTAAATTACTATAATTACAATTACATTACAATACTTAATATAATAATAATAATACAATATTTACACTACAATAAATAATTCACACACACACACACATACAAGATAATTCATCTTATAAAAAAAATAATCTACATTCAACCGTAAAATAAATTTAGCACAATCCTTTCAGGTATTTACAAAGAAGAAAATAATAAATTTAAAAAAAATAGTTCAAACTTGAATTCATCCCACAAAAAATCTGTTGTAGGCACTACATGACTTCCTTGTACGCCTATTAAATTACATATACACTTTTTTTTTTAACTGAAAATCACATAAAATTTTATTTCATTAATAACTTCTTTTCATATTTTTTTCACATTTTTTCATATTTTTTTGTTATTAATGAATTATTATTTTTACAATTGGAATTTAATAATTATTGCTAAATCAATATATTTAAATTAACCAAAAAAACAACAACAAAAAAGATGAGGTGTGATTCAAATCGATGTACCTTGCTCTTGATCCAAATATTTCATTAATTAAAATTTTATTTGGGTGTAACTCTGGAACGAATGAAAATAAGTATCGCTTATGATAGATCGTTGAAAAGTTCTCAATGAGGGCTTATCAGTGCAGTTAAGAAAAAGTCCAAAATCCACATTTTTGTTTATTTTGGGCTTTATTGACAGATTTGGTCTAGTCGATTGCAATTAAAGGGGGAGGTGCACAACTAGATGTTACAACAGTCCTAAATCCAAAATGTCAACATCATATGGCTAATCGTTTTTGAGTTATGCGAGATACATAAGTACGTACAAACGTCACGCCGAAACTAATCAAAATGGATATTTCCGTTGAAATTTGAACCGGAATTTTTCGCGGTCACAATACTTCCTTTACTTCGTACAAGGAAGTAAAAATTAGGAACTACTTCGATACTTCTAACTCTCCATCACCGCAGCAAACGCATTCCAAGTTTTCACCATTTAAAATAATACCTTCTACATCATCCAACACGCATTTACTAAACGATATTTTCTTATTTCACTCAGAATAGTATATTACCTAAAAAAAATCATATTTTCGCTTAAAAATGCATTTTTCTCCTGCCTGTCGTTACAAAGAAACATTCCTGTCCTGTTCCTCTTTATCTGCTCTATTATTAAGATATAGTTCTTCATTATGAGCTCGAGAAATGGTACATAAAATTTTACTTTATCTATTGTTTATATTAAATCATTAATCTAAACATTAACTAAATTTCTTCACTATGAACTACAAATACCAACTGAACATCATATTATTGCACCAATTCAAACAGCATTTTAACTACTTCTTACCATTATGAAGTTTCTCCCATGTTTCTGCTAAAGGAGTGATGGATAAATCTAACGCACACAGAATATACTTAACCTGTCTCGTATAACGCTGAGGTATAGCTTTCCATATAAGAGTATATAATTTTTAATAGATCGAGGGAGCAAGAGATTTTTAAAAAAATGTCAATAACCGTATTAGCATCAAAACGGAATTCCATAGCATATTTATTATAAATCTTTTTACTTTCTATTTAGGGTGAGTACAAAAGAACACTTGAGAATCAAGGTTAATTCTAAATATTTACATATAGCTTCTAGACTAGCCATTTCCATCGAATAACCTCCAAAATCCTATTTTCCTTAATGCCCTAAAATATTACTTTGTTTTAACTATAGAGTAATTATAAAATACCTTTAATTTGTTTTAACAATTTTGCGAAATAGAAATCCTTTAAGTTGATCGTTACCTATTATATAAAAAATTAATATTAACTTCATCTGTCCATTCGATCTTACGCGGTATTTCATATGACTCCAGCCTTTCTTCTTCCCATTTACGTAATGTCCATGTGCAATATCCATACAGAATTATTCCAAACGTACTTTAAGCACTTAAGCAAACGCTTTCTTAAATCTAATTAAATTTTACTACCTAATTATTTCATTAGAATAAGAGCTTCCTTAGTCGATGCTATTCTAATTTTTATTTTACGTTCAAATTTTATGTTAGATGGTATAGTTTTACACAAAACAGTACCTGTACTGTTTTAATTGTATAATTCTTCCATTTTTTGTCAAGATAATCATCTTGTTATCGCCTTCTACCTCAATACTTCCGGTTACTTAATGTTCATTTTCATTCCGTATTTTGTAAACATATAAATACTATCTAGATGAGAAAGACAAAGATTGCGGTATTTAAAACAAATAACTGAATATGTAAGATTTATTTATTTGGTACCGATAATTAAGCAGGGTTTATACTAATCAACCGTATCACGCAACAAACTACAGTTTTTTGTTGAAAAAACATACAAATTTGAGAAATTATTCTACGAATAAATTAAGTTTGATTGCTTAGAAGACCGGTAAAATAAGTCTTTCTGTATCATGAAGAGACAATCGTAATAAACTGACAACTGTCAGAAAATTCAGCTAGGCACACCAGTTTCACAAATGCTACTTCATATTCGTGTATTATAAAATGAATGGCGTTTATTTCATTTATAATTTTTACAGCAAGCTTAATAACAAGCACAAGTATAGTTGGATATTCTGGGGAAAAAATGTTTATTTTTGATCTTAGAGGATACATAATTGTTAGTTTAGAAACTATTGTTCCATCAAATGAAGGTTTGTCATATACTCGTTTATATAACTTTGTATAATTATAAACATAAAAACGTTATTATAATTCATATTGTTATATACATATATAATTAACAGCAATTATATTAAAATAAGAGTATGAATTTTATTCCTACCCGTGAAGTAACAACGTTCATAAAAAACAGTTACGGAACCGCCCGACATAAACGTCAATACTCGTTATTAAATTATTTATTAACTGTTTCCTATAATATATATATTTAAGCAATATAAAATTTTACGGTTGAAAATTAATATGCAAATCAAACATTATAACATAAAGCTGCTACAATTACATAACATGTCCACGTTTAATTATGTAAATTACACGGAATATGTTTTAAAATGTGTAAAACGAATAATTAATTTAAACTTAAGTATACAATTATTTACAGGTATTTTACCTTGCTTATGAATTAAAGTCTCTTTAATTACTTAACTGTAATGGAACAGACAAGCTTATTACTGAATTTTTAAGAGCACCTAATTTTGAAGTTTGTTATTTATAAGGACAATGATTTTATATTATGTCTACGACAACCAACGCAGAAATTATATACCAGGTTTACTTTTTCAATTCATCACAAATAATGTCTATTTTTGTCAAAATAAAATCGATAATCGTTTAACATATTAAAGAAACTATGAGTAAATACGTTTATATAAAACACATGCAGAGAAGCTACCATCGAAGCACCTCAAAAACTACATCCTAATATACAAAACATTCAATGTAAGAAATCATAGCACACACAAAACGCAAACAATCATAAGGAATAATAAACAAGAGAAACTATGAAACACCGAAAGAAAAAAATAATATAAAACTAAAATTAATAACGAAACAATAATAACCAAAATTGAAAGAAGTGAAATAATGAATTGATGGGTAACACTGAATCAATGCAGATCAACTCAAATCTCGTAAAGTTACCAATGTCCAACAAGTAGAGTTGTGAATCCGGGTCAGGCATGGCATTTTTACACACGATACAAATAATTCACCTTCATCCTCTGAAGAATGCCTAACAATGGATCCGGAGGTTAAAAAAACGCAAAAAAAAACACGTGAAGTCGTGTTCTTGGAGAAAAAATTTAATTCACTAAGAAATACCTAAATGACGTTCTTCAAATAAATCAATTTTGTTTTAAATACTGTTGCATTCTATGTCTATGTACAATGACCGTTAATTACATACAGCAACATTAATCCAGCAAATTAGCTCGACGTGTAACATGTAAAGTAATAATAGAAAATGGGAACCTTTATGTTTTCCACTCGAGATCTTCATTAGTTTGTATTTTATAGATGTTTTAAGGAAAAACATTACATTTTCAGCGGTTTTCGCTCTATAATGAAAAATTGAATTCCTATCGAAAAAGGTTTTTATGGAAGATAAATTTTATGGATCTTTGGAAACCTACAATATTACGTGGTAGATTATAATTCGATAATTTGTTAACTAGGTAATTGCAAAAATTCCAAAAATAACCGTATTTTTCAATATACAATAACAGATTTTTTTCAGATTAATATTTATCTAGTTAAAGCTCTAAACTAAGCTGATTATACAATAAAATAAATTGAAATATACAGTGCTGTCTACAAGTAGGTTTAAAATTTAATAGTTTTAGATGGCTACATTAGTATTTTTTTAAATTTCATAACTTTCGGTTAAATTAGCGACACTCTCTGCATCAGTTTCTCGTGAAAATAATTAAAAAAATCAATTATTAATTGTATTACTAATTTTCAAATCATCCCCTTGCGTAGAAGCTTCAGCTTGTACGTTAACAAATTATTTTTAATTCAAATTTTGCACTCTGAAAGACCTTTTTTATCAACAAAGAAAATGTTTTTGAAAAAGAAACGGACTGAAAAAAAGACTTGGGCCCTAATGATCAAAATGTTGACCTTAGAGAAGAGGAAATGACTTTTTTCAACGTCACTTTTATTCTAATTCAAATAACCGTGCCAAAAATATACTGGATCACAGCAATACAAATACGAGTTATATTCGTACTAATAAGAATTAATTTTCTTTTACACTTAAAACATGGCCATTTAAATTTAATTTAAAAGTATTTTTTACTGGGTTTTAACTTTGATTAACACGCATCTCAAACTGTTCTAACTCTTTTTATCACTAACTATAGAACTGTGGATAGGATTAAAACAAACCATGGTGTACGTTTTAAGTGCCAAAGCTACCAATTGAATTACTATTTACACCAACACAAAGTAAAGAAATACAAAAACATTACTTACTATTTATCTTATAAATTTGTACAATTCATGATTCAGTGGAAACAATTTTTTTTTGATTTGAAAAGTTATAAAAATGTATTTAATAAAAAGTATGTTTCTAAACGCGGTTATAAAAAAAATTGTTTTTTTATGACTTATCGCAAAATTCGATATTTGATGCTAAATAAAAACGGTTGCGTAGGAAATGGGCGAATAGAAAAATGAACAAGATACTAGAATGGAATGATGTTTTTTCCGTTCGAATAAATTAATCTTTTCACTGAACTACGCAGGACAAGAACCTGAAATAACGTTTCGTGACATGTTATTTTAAATAATGAAATTATTTTGCGTCGAGAAACGTGTAATCTTCACAAAAATAAACAGTATTCTACACTATAAAAGGAATTAAGGTATGTTCTGTAAACATCCTACACGAAGCAAAAGTACGTAATTTAATACCTAGTAAAACATCTTTTTTACCGCATGGGTAACATCTTCTTTTTTTTACATATTTCCATTAATCCGACTACTAGCCTAATATGATGTGGTCATAACCCATAACATATTGATCACAAAAATTAATAAACATCATAACTTTCTTTGTAAATTGCAAAAATTAACGTTTACCATATGAACACGAAATTATCGTAAATGATTAAATATTCGTCGCAGATATTTTATAACAATAAATAATCGTTTTATCCGACCAGAATGAAGAAAAATTAATCAAGGTAAGCTTAAAGTTGTACAAATAGTATTAAATATGTCGCAGTTAATTAAAGGAAAAAAAAACATTTCAGTTATGCTTCACGAAAATAATCCGGTTAGTAGTGCGGATTGGCTATGGCAGGCATAAAATATCTTGCTAACAAGCCTTTATTTATATCTTTCTCCGCCACTGTCAAAATTGTCACTTTTAATTGAGCAAGGCAAATCAACTAACACTTAAAAAATGTTTAACGATTAAAATTTAATCGCTTCACAATAATAAAACGAACGCATGAACTCAGATAAAACTGATTTTATTCTTCTTTGATTAGTTTATATAAAAAATAAACTGAGAAGATAATAAATAATGAAAGATTATTCCTACTTATTTCGTTCAAATAATGAAATCTGAAAGGCAAATGACAGGTACTTTTTACTGCTCCAATAAATCTGCTATAGTTTTTACTGTTTGGTGGTATCCAGCCTACGCATTTATCCAGATCCCTAGAAAAATTTTCCCAATTAGCCTTTTTGAAGTTCAATCTAGGGCGGGGTACAGAGGTCATAAGTGAAATTCGGGCTACCTACCTCTATAATAACTGCACGGTGCTGGCTGTAGGAAAAGTTGCAGAGAACTTTTCGGGTGACTTGCAGCGGCCGACTTTTGCTGTCAGTTGTGGTGAAACATAGATCCGGGTTATACTCCCGCCTCCAAGCCGCTGATTTAAAAGTAAATCGGTCTTTAGCATCTAAGACAAGACTAAGATTCTCATCCTCAGCCCATCTCACCAAGCCTCACCGTTGGCATCACAGTCCTTATATTTCCACTGCTCGTGGTGGCTATCAAAATCACCCAAGTAGACCGCAGTGTGAGGTTGTATTTGGTTTACTGAAGTTGGCCACGAGATAGCTGGCGGTTTAGAGATATTGGACACTGTTATACTTCCAATTTAACTATAACATTATGAATTTCATTGCCCGTGGAGGTGAGATGAGAGTGGCGTTTTCTACATCGCATCTAACGTAAGTAGCGACGCCGTACGCATCATGGTATGTGGCACCAAGTAATTCATATCCAGGTATTTTGCCTCTTTTCCGCAATTGTTCCTCAGTGTTACAATGTGTTTCCTGGATTGGGACCATATCATTATTGTCGTTCTTCAGTAGTTTCGATAAATACTGGCTCTTAGAATAACTTATGCTTTCCATATTTATGTGGCAAATTCGGACCGAAGGTCCAAGATTTCTTGTCGGGAAATCCTGAAAAGGACTGTCAGGTATATCCAGCGACACGTCCTGCAGTTCGTAATACTGTAAGCTTGTGTCTGCGTGGTCAGGAGAACCTATCTTAATGGTTTGTCTGACCGCCAGTATCTGCTCCCTCATTTAGCGTTATCCAGGGAGCACCACGTGGAGGCGAACTAGCTTTACACGCGAATATAATTGCGTAAGATGAAAAGAAACCTATATTGTAACCGTTATTCAACAAATAAAAAACCTTGAGAAAATTTTCATTACAATATATTTTTGAAATCTAAGGATTCCTCATTTTAATAAAATCATTTGCAACGTAATGATTAACGGTTATAATAAAATATATTACCCTATTAAGGGTATTTTAAATTAAAGTAGCAACAGTTCTAAATATTGAATAAATTCTACTTTTGTTGTTTGTAAAAAATGGTTAATGGACTACTTGCTTTGTAATTACTATGTTTTAACGTATAAAAAATAATGGCAGAAAGATCTTCTGAAATCTATCGTTGAGGTACGTAAAAACCATTGATTAAGCATTGGAAATTTATGGACGGTCTCAAAGAACAAGAACAAGAAATACCGTAAGTTATGAATTAAATTGCTAAATACAGTTTGAATATTTATTCGATAGTACTACTACTGTGAATGAATAATTAATTTAGTTTATAAAGTAAGCGTAATAAAATAAATTTATTCGAAATACAAAACCTTAAAAAAAATAATTTTTAAAACTGCATCATTTACTGAAGTAAAAATAAGAACGTTACTATTTAAGAAGTAATTTAAAGCAATATTTATTGAATCGCCTAAAATTCTTAGGAAAGAGTTCGAAATTTGTAATGATGAGAATTCTGTTTTTTGCCACTGTTTAATTTACAATCGGTTCAAATTTACCGGAACCGTAGGTAAGATTGAATACAAAAAAAATTTATGACATGCAGTGATTTCCATTGAAATCCCTCAAAGAACTATAACATATGTATACAAATCGTAAACGGTACACATGTATATGCTAAACATAAATAAGTAAATACAGAGAAGAATCCAAAAACACCGATGAAAGTTCAGAACATAAAACGCAAAGCAAACATCAAAAAACAGTTTTATCAATCGCACAAAGAATCAAATAAAAAAACCGATGAATCAAATCTAAGAACCAACAAAAGTAAGTGACGAAACGAAATGAAGAAATTGTACGATGTTCAACACCCTAGGGTAGCTGATTCACCTCAAATCTCAGAAGTTACGGATCTAATACATGCAATCACTTTAGGCGCCTAACGTCGTAACTGTCAATACAGGAGGTTAACTGCAAAATAGTTCACATGTTTACTCAGCCTCATTCTGTCTTGTACTAAAACACCGTATCTCCTCTCGAACGGTTGGCATTCCCAGATAATCGTGTATTTCAGTGTTTATCGCAAACCACAGCGCTTCTGTTATATTTCTCAATAGTTTGTTCTGAAATCGCTGCACGATTTCGTTATTGCTCTCGCTTGTCGTACCCACAGTTGGATTTCATAGGTCTAAATCGGTTTAAGGCTTTCATCCGGAAGTCCCGGGTTCGATTCTCTGTCAGGCATGGCATTTTCACACACGCTACAAATCATTCATCTCATCCTCTGAAGCAATTCCTTATGGTAGTCCCGGAGGTAAAAAATAAATAAATAAAAAAAAAAATCAGTTTAAGGACCGCTGAGTACAGCAATTGCTTGTTGCTCATTAGATAATGATAGTCGCGACTCCGCCTAGCAAACAGTACATATCCCTGAACTTAACGTTAAGCTGCATCCTTTTCTCATTGACATGAATCCTCATTAGACGACGATCTTTTTTTTTTTTTTTTTCTTCTTCCCCTACTCTCCCCGACCGGATATCCATTTAAGTATACTCAGTCGGGGAGAGTGTCCTTTTACTCTAAGGGAGTGTCCCCCGCCCACCGGTTGTACACCCGGCAGGGCAGGTTAGCTCCCCCGGTCTCGGATCTTTAATTTTATTTTATTCGCCTACCTCTAATCCCCCGCCTCGGAGACGGGGTATGGCTACGCCACCTCCCATCCCCTCAGCAGGGAACCGGGTCTCGGTCATTATGTCTTTGCCTCTAATCAGCGGTACCGCCCCCACTAAGCACCGAGGCACCCGCAGGAGCAGCACCGCCAACCGGGACTCGATCTTTTATTTGTCCCACAAACGACGATCTAAATGCAGTCCTACGTACCACACACTGTTGAGAAATATAAAGAAAACATTTTCATGAAGGTATACGTTTTTATTTCATTCTGTGAGTGACGGTAGTTATACTCTACTCTTTTGTGAGTGACGGTAATTAAATAAAGAATAGATCGTGGATACCGGTATTCTTTGGTGGTTGGGTTTAAATTAACCACACATCTATGGAATGGTACCTGAGACTGTACAAGACTACACTTCATCTACATTCATACGTATCATCCTCACGCATCCTCTAAAGTAATATTTATTATGGTCCCAAAGGCTAAACAGAAAGAAAAAAAACAATTAAAGAAGCACAACTAAGTTTAAAAAAATTATGAAACTCTAATGCCGTTTCCGGTAAAGGGAATCCTGCCGACACAAATCATATTGTAATAGCACCAGTGTAACAGGTTTCTTCTAATTAAGAAGAAAGAAAGAGAAAATAAACAAAGAAAAATCTGGGAGGAACTACAAGGGATTATTTTCTTGGAATAACGGGTCCTTTTATCGACTTTTTCTTTGTAATACAGCCAATAACATCTCCAAAAGCTCCTTCCTAACCAGAAGGGTTACCGAACCATAATAGGAACTTATAGAAAAAAGGTAAGGGCACGGACAATGAACACTATTACACATCCAACAACTTAAGGGAGGAGTCGGGTACTGGTTCTGCTGGCCAGGAGATAAAAATACTCCAGAGACCAGCGGATAGAATCAACAGTTTTGCGAGGCCGTGTTCAGCGCAGTCGTGATAACAAGCTGTAACAGTAAGGAGCAGGAACAACTAATGAAGAGTACATCACGAGCATTCCTTTGGACAGAGATTGAATGCAAGAAGTTGTTCGGTGAGTTAATGGTAACAGTGGTGAAAGTGATGGTATTCTTATTCATTCATAAAGTGTAGGGTAATTCTACCAAACAGTAAAAGTAATACATGCAGAAAGTGAATCGTATGAACTGCAGACTTTTCTATGATTATCTAACTGTTAATGAAATGTTAGTTTCTATCAGTGATTATAATGTTTTTAGTAAACTGGACTATATTTTGATATTAAATAAATTTTGTCTTTTTATTTAAATTACTATTTTGAATGTAATATAATCGTATGTTTATTATTATTTTAAAAATTATTATTGTCGTTATTATTTATTTTACATGAAAGAGGTGAAAGGAAACTTAAAAAAAATCCTTTTTCTACTATTTTTAACCCACTTCGGGTTTACGATTTATTCACCGTCGGTTGTTCATATTTATTATGAAGCGAATAATTATGCTTCAAACATCGACAACGATAAAGGCGACTAGTATAATTAAAAATACCAGTTTCATATTTAATCAGAAGATTATTTCATTAACGTGATAAACTAAATGTATTTAATTTTATGAATTTATCAAGAAAAGGGTGCTAAGCTGTATATTTTTTTTTACAGAGTTTTTGATAATAAGTGATAATAAGTGTATAATAAGGGTAATAAGTGTAAATATCTTCTCTTTTCTTATACACTGACATTGATGAACACATACAGCGTCGATCACACGTTGATAGAATTAATTGGCAACCGATTGAAAAATACGATTACAAACTTTAATGAGGAAAAAGGGATTTTCAAACGTTTTTGTAAAGCTAAAAAAAAACTCATGCCAAAATAATTAAATACTATGTTAATAAAATAAATAAACCGATTGATTTAAAACAAAGTTGAACAAAACGGATGATTGCACAACATAGAGAGCCCACATGCACAAGAATAAAAAATAATACTCCGATAAAGCAGAAAAAATTGATGATGAAAAAGCCAATAACATTTTTACCTTAGATATTGATTTCACCTTGGAAGAAATCCCTTCCAGACATACACCTGAAATTAGAAAAAAAACCAATTAAATTCATACAAAAAAATTAAACCATATATGTGTGGACATTAAACCAAAAATGTCATCCGTTAACATAAAACGAATTTTAAGATTAGTATTTACAAACATTTTTTGATTTTTCAATTACGTATAATGCTCAAAGAAAATGGTCACTTTATAGATTATTTAGTGTAATATTAATAATACATCAGAAAATAATCACAAAGAGCTAGTACTCAGCCGTCATCGGTCAACTATTTTTTAACGCATTCTTTTATGTTGCCATGTCTGGTATTCAGATCAAAGTTACGTTAATCTAGAACGTAAAAGAATATGGATGATTAATTTAGAACTTAATACTTAATTAATGGATGTTTCTGGTGTTTGAGATCGATTAAATTACTTCCTTGGGATTGGTCTGACAGGAAAACGGCAATTACAAATTATTTTAATGTATCATATTTTTATGTTTAGTAAGAACATAGCTCGTAGTAAGAGCTTACTACGATTAAAAACAATTTTCGTAACAATGCTCAACCTGTACTTAAGATAGATGTCATTGATGGATTACCGACATAAAATGAATCGATTGGTCTTCTATTTTACGCAAAAGAACTACAAAGCTAGTGGAATTAAAAAGTTTAAGTGTGTACTTATGCACATTCAAAAATCTTTTTCAGATAGCAAAACCAGAATATTATCTCGAATAAGTATTATAGGAAACAAAATGATGATGACAATGATGATATAAAGTGAAGTTTTATTAAACTGAAGCGATAAAAATATTATATTAACTTTTAATTTAACTAATATTTTTTTACAGAAGGTGGACTGTACCAATGAAACCCGTGCATAAAAAATAATGTTCGGTTTATTATATACACATTAAAATCTAAATTCCATTATTTTCTATTTAAAAAATAACTCTCTCCCTTAAAAAGTAATTTTCATAAGTTAAAAAAATTATATATATACATACATATATACATATATATATATATATATATATATATATATATATATATACACACTCACACACACACACACACGTTTGATGTAAACGACAGAATTAAGGTAATCAATATTGATATTTTAACGGCTCAGGATACCCAGTTCAAGAAAGGGTACTTCAAGGTAATTATATAAAATTATGGGTTAAACAATCACTTACTCGTATTTATTTTACGAGTTTACCCATAAATTGAATACCACTGATCTGACTTAAAATAATTGTAATATCGTTTAGCAAACGAGACCCCTACAAATTATTTCACTCCTGCACTGGTATTATTAGTAAACGCTTTTCATTTTTTCACGATTTGACACCGACTTCCGGTCTTAACGGACTATACTTACTTTCAAGTAAAAAAGAGGAAACGTTGCAATATATACCAAATAAAACATGACAATACAAAATTAAAAACAGACTGCATTCTTCATCACTATGCCTTCATAAATATGTAGTACGTTTAGTTAGCGGATGCAGATAAAAATGTAAAAAAACATACCTAAATTCAAAGTTTTTGAAATAAAACATTTAAAAAACTATGTTCTGTAGGTAATGAAAATATGGACAAAAAAGGAAAATCATGAAATAAATTCAACTTGAACATGAAACTGTTCATAGGTAAACGTTTCCAAAAAAAAAAACTTAAGCGACTGTTTTAAAGTATTTACACCTTTTTCGTGCTACATCACTTGTATTCTAGATGAGTAAATAAATAAACAATTTAGTTGTAAAGAATTAAGGTGTAGGTAACCCAACCCTGAGTTATTGCTTAAATTTAAATTTATTACAAGTGTTATTGGGATGATTAAAATTTATTTTATTCCTCAAATCTACGAGTAGAATAATTTTTTTTTTCAGATTGTTTTAAATAATGACATGCCTTAATACGTTTTTTATATCCGTGTTTAGATGAATACATAAATAGTTTTACCCTACATGTATTTTTGGCAGTATAACAAACAATTCGGTTCGTTAACATGATATTAAAATAATTTTTGAACTTTCTCTTTAAAGTAATATATTATTAATTTTCTTTATTAAAAATTTGTTTAATACTTGTTACAAAGTTATTTAATGCGTTAATAATAAAGCATTATATTTTACGTAATGCGTTACGTCTACATAATTTTTATATAATTTACCTTTTATAGTCTTTGAAACAGGCACTAAAGGAGAATACAGAATTTATTCTCTGTAATATGAATATGATTAATAGGTCATATTCTAAAATATGAGAGCTTGGTTAAAAGGGTAGAGGACAAAAAGGTGGTGGAGAAGAAATACCGCATAAGACCACGGTTCCAATATGTAAAATAGACAATCGAAGAGACATTAACAGAAATTACGTTGAAATAAAGAGGCAGGAAATAAAGACGACTGGAGGACTGCTTACTGCACATCGAACCGTGGATTGAAGGTACTTAAAAAGAATATGTATAGTTTTATAATTTTAATATAAATTCAGTTATTTATTGGAATAATTTCACTTTTTCAGATTGAAAGAAAAGTTCACAACTTATAAATGGACATCCTAAACAACCTGGTAAATTGCCTTCTTTTTTACACTAATGGGAAAAGTTAAAGACGTTGGGATTGATTCTATATCAAGTTCTTTGTAGTGTGGGCTGTAAAGTATAACAGCTACCGTTTTCAATTCTCTAACTGTTAACCAAATGAAATATTTGGTTCAGGAGCAAACTAACAAACGTTAGTAAATCAAAGAGAAAAATAATTTCATAGCTTTCTTTTCTGTATATATTTGATCACATTTATAATGAAAATATCAACTAATATATTCCATAAACAATTATTCATTTATATGTCGTCAGTTGGGTTGTCAATTTTGTAATTAAGAAAAGAAATAATTTCGAGATTCAATGAAACTTAAAACTGAAATTATTTAAAAAAATTACAAATATTTGTTTTTTATCTTATTTATTAAAACGTTCTGCTGTGCAAATTTGATACGTTATTTGTCACCTAAGATTTGACAGTTCTTAAAAATTCTATTATACATCAATTTGTAAAAATGACGATCAAAAGTTATGCATTTAAAAGTTTTTTTTTTAATTTTTAAAAATTCTAAGCTCAGAGTTATTTATATTTCTAATTTATTATATTTAGAAAACAGTTCATAGATAAACATTATAAGAATTTTAACATGTGATAACTGTTATAATAAAATTAAAATTGAGAGTTTTCGCTTTAAATTCCCTTTTTACCAAAAACTGTACCATAATTTATGTGAGATGTATGTAGATTTAAAATTAATAATAGTAAGAAATCTACCTTTCTTTCTCTATTAAAATATGCATTTTATAGAAAATTTTCTTTTTTTTCTCTTTATGATGCGAGTAGAATTAAACAAAACCTTCCCAGTAGCGGTAATTTTAAATAATATTTAATGTACTACCGATATTTATTTAATATTTTCAAATCCAAATATTACGGTATAACAATATAAACTTTTTTTATAGTAAAACATAATTAAAACTTACAAAAATAATCACTTCATATGTGAAAAACATTACAGCAAACGTTTTACAAGATTTTTTTTTATATATAACAAACAAGAAATATTCTTCTGGCAAAAGATTGCGCCAAAAACCTACGTGATCTTACGTCAATATTTTGTAAAACCTGGATACTGAAAAAATAAAAGGGTTTTAGTTTTTGTTATTTAAAATAAAATTGGGGCTCTTTAAATATATTTTTTTAAACACGATAAAATTGTTAGGTTCAAATTATTCCCGATCAGTCGTATAACGCGGGCTCACATCCTGTCTCGTGCTCGCCACCCGAGTACAATATTTATTGTTTCTTTGATATATTTTTACTAGTTAACTGTTAGAAATATAAATAATAAATGATGTGACCAAAGTTTACATTTAAATAACGTTATGATTCGTTAATTATGAAAATCCCTTAAATAGTTTTAAAGAAGGAACTGCTAAGTTTTATTTTAAAAGATCCGCACATTCATTTTTACTGATACGTGACGCCGAAAGCTTGAAGCTTGTGCATGGGATATGTAACTGGAATTTTGTAGCGTACGAAAAAATGCCATGCCTGACCGGGATTCGAACCCCGGATCTCTGGATGAAAGCCCGAGATGCCACCACTCCGCCACAGAGATCGAAAAATTTATTAAACCCATATCAATTAGCATAATAAAAATTACCACGCATTACTAAACCGCACAAATTATTTATTACTCAAATACAATGAGCCAATAAAATTTATTAAAATGAAATAAAATATATATATATATATATATAATTAAGATATAATACATAAAGGGCATTGATTATATTTTATCTGAAAAAATTTTTACTGTGATCTTTTTAAACTATTATTTTAAACCAGATGATACTTTTTAAAGTAATTTAATCTTACGTAATTTTTCTTGTTTTGGCTATGTATTGTGTATTCTTTATTTTTCTTCGTATGTACGTCAGCCGATGTGTAGCAGTGCGGACGTACCTTTCTTCAGACTCTTAATAAGTTTTCGTTTTTGGGTTTCGTGTACTTGTTCTTGTTTTGTTTTGGGTTTTTAGTTTATTTTTAGTTTCTTAAGTGTTTCATTTAGATTAATTTTATTAGACAAGCAAACCGAAAGGTCAATTGGCACTGATGAAATTCCGAAGGCGAAAAAACGCCAACGAATTCCTTATACAGAACCTACTACTCGCGTTCCACCGGCCGGCCAGTTTAGTTTTACAGTTCCTATATCTAAAAAATTTAGTCTTCTTTAAAACACTGAGGAAAATGGAGGTTTTCATGAGAAAACATTGAAACCGAGCCGATTTTTGTGACAGGCTTTAACTCAAAAACGGAATTGAAAATCTTTTTTAGCACGCTTATTTCCTACTACTACTGTGACGAAATATACTTTGACGACTTTCACACGGTGAAAGTTCTGCCAGTACACATTGAGACGTATAAAGTCATTAGGTTGAAAATGCTTGAAAGCAATGTCGGCCATTGTACATACCAGCATAAACATGAGAGGGCATATAGAGTGGTAATCATTGATAAGTTGACTAAATTAGGCAACGAGGTTAGAAATGTCATTAATGTTCTCAATCATCAAACGAAGGAACCGCTGCCATTTTATATCGTGGATTTGGAGGTGAAATCTAATAATAAGGAAATCATTAACGTGAAATCTCTGAATTGTACAATTGTAAGCTTTGAGGCCCCGTATGTCAAAAAAAGGTGGTTCAGTCCAAACGGGGCAAACGCTTTGGGTATACGAAGAATCATTGTAATCGCCCACACCGTTGTGTGAAATGTGGTGCAGATCAAGGAACTATGGACTGTTATAAGGCACCACAGGTCTCGGCTTCCTGCGTTAACTGCAACGACCGACATCCGGCGAATAACAAAGGGTGTAAGGTTTATCAACAATATGACTAAGGTCTTTCCATCTTACCCGGCCCTATCTTCTGGAGTTTCAACTACTGGCAATTATGCTAATACTGCAGTCAATAACAACACTCCGCGTGCCAAAAGAGAAGATGTGTGGGTCTCTGGCTCGGGTGGCAATGATTCTCACGTTTGTGATAATCATAATGTTGATGATCGTAATAATGACGGCTTTATTCATGGGCTGAATATTTCTGGTCTTACCTACTCTGAGAAAGTTACAATGTGTGGACTCTCTGATAGCAATGATAATGGATATAAGAATGGGCTGAATGCTTCCAGTCCTACCTACACTGAACGAGTTGAAATAGGTGGTTCCTACGGTCAGCGAGCTACTGATAACCAGAATTTTCAAGGGTTCATGCATATCGTAGACCATATCTTTCAAAAATTTGAGCGAATGATGCGGATTATGATGGATAGGATGTTCGGACTATTCTTGAGGAAAAATGAATAACTTTCTCAAACTAGCAATCTGGATTGATAACGGGTTGTCTAACAAGAAGCTGGATTTGGAAGCGTTTATAATATTAATAAGATTGACGTAATGCTTGTGTCTGAAGCACGGTTCACTGATAAAACATTTTGCCAAGTTTCATGGCTATACGATGCATTGCACCAACCACCCATCAGGGAACGCGCACGGCGGTACCGCTGTTAGAAGTATGTTTTCTCACTATGTATCACTTGAACAGGCAGGACGTTTTGCAGGCCACCACCGTGGACAGTGTTTTCTGTCTCCTCCGTTTATTGCCCAACACGGCATGCTGTGCAGGAGGATCAGTTTATGGGATTCTTTAGATCTTTGGGTCCAAGATTCATCTGTGGAGATAAGAATTCTAAGCACCAACAATGGGGTTCGCGACTGACATCACTAAAATGAAGGTAACTTTTTCGGTTAATGGTTGATAATAATTAGGAGGGTTTGTCATCGGGGCGAACAACCTACTGGCCTACGGATCTAAATAAAATTCCCGATCTCATGGATTTGTTCAGTTTCAAGATATTTATAGGAACTATTTACATGTTGAACCACATTTTGACGTGTCGTCAGATCATACAACGGTTGTATTTACAATGTCTATCACAGTTTCGGTAACTACTAGGTCACCCTTTTTGTTTAATAAGTTTACCAACAAACGACGTTTTCAAAACCTTTTGGAGGAAAATATACGATTGGTCGTGCCTTTGAAGTCACTGGCCGATACGGACAATGCAGTATACAGATTGACCAAATTGATTCAATCAGAAGATAGAAGAACGCCGGAGATTACGACGCGTATAGCACAGAACTCGTGCTGATAAGGAAAGATTTAACAGGGCTTCTCAAAAACTAAAAAGGTTAATTCGAGCATTTAGGGACACTTCGTTTCAATCCTACATTTGATAATATTTCTGATGAGCAGGCTGCTGAGTATACTTTATGGAAAGCTGCGAAGCCGTTCAAGAGACCCCTGCAGTCTATTCTTCGTCTCCGTAACAGTGACAGAACGTGGGAGAGAAATTTTCAGGAGAAGGCGACCTTATTTGCTCTACATTTCCAACGTATTCCAGCCCAATGATATCGAAACAGATCCGGAGAAAATCTCCAATTATTTAGCTTCTTTTTTCCAAATGTCCTTGCCGATTACGCGCTTTACAGTTCATGAGGCCCTTCAGTCATTAACAATGAAATACATCCAGCGAATGCGCCGGGATATGATTTGATCACCGGTCGTGTACTCCAGGAACTACCTCGGCATGCGATACGTTTGGTTACTTTATTTTCAATGCTATTATCCGAATTTGTCATTTTCCTTGTCCGTAAAAGATTTCACAGTTAATTGTTATAGCAAAATCAGGTAAAAACCCCACAAATGCAACATTTTATAGGTCTATCAGCTTGCTTCCAGTGCTCTCTAAGGTCTTTCAAAAGACACCTCAGTCTTTTGAAAGACCGTTTTCCAATTTGGTTTTCCAAGACCGATTTTGAAAGACGATCACATTCCAGCTCACCAATTTGGGTTTAGGGAGCAAAATGCTCCTACGGAGCAGGCAAAAAAAATTTTTAACGTATAAATCATGCTCTAGACGAGAAACAGTACTGTTCAGTGGTTTTCCTTGATGTCATTCAGGCTTTTGACAAGGTTTGGCATGTAGGGTTGCTGTATAAACTGAAAAAAGTTGTACTGCATGTTTATTACGTGGTACTAAAATCTTACCTAGATTACAGATGCTTTCAAGTTAAACATGAAGAGGTTTTGACGGATTTGTTCCTTATACAATCAGCGGTACCTCAAGGAAGCGTTCTCGAACCCATCTTGTATGTCCTGTTTACGACTGACTTGCAAATTACGGCAGATACCACAGTTGCAACGTTTGCTGACGATACTGCAATTCTTACTGTCCATGAAAATCCGACTACTGCGTCTCGTTGTATTCAAGATAATATCACTCTTCTCGAATCGTGGCTTACGTTGGAAAATAAAAATAAACGAAACAAAATCAAAGGACGTCACGTTCAGCCTTCGTAAGAATCACTGTCCTGTTTCTACCTTCAATGTTCCAATTACGAGATCTCAAAACTGTAAATATTTGGATTTTCATCTTGATCGACGACTTAATTGGGCGAAACATATCACTTCTAGGCGGAGACAGTTGGATCCCAAGTTTAAACACATGTACTCGCTGATAGGATATATTTGAATGCTACCAAACAAAAACACTGCGGAAAATGCTCAACATACCCTGGAACATAAATAATAGCCTCATATACAATGTATAACGATCTTAAGTTGCGAACCGTTCTGCAGGAAATCTCTCTGGTCAGCCTACGGTATCAAAATCGTTTGGATCGGTACTCAAATTATTTGGCCGTCAATTTATTAGATAACACGATCAGTGATTTTTCAAGATTGCTGATTATTCTTGCCTTGCCTTATCATTTCAATTAGGTGACTTTATGGTCTGGCCGTGCGGAGTGCTCTTCTATTTCATTTATTAAGTCACAAGCCGCTAGATCTGTGGCAACTTAATGTTAATTCAAATACATCTTATTTACTTATTGTTCAATTATCTTGCTGAACCGATTGTAAAGTTGCTATCTTTATAATAATAATAACAAAAAATAAAAAAAAAAAAACACTGCATGAATATCATTAACATGAGGTATGACAAGTGATTCTTTAATTCAGATTGGTATGCATTTGTTGGAAGTAAAAATATTTATATGTAAATTGAGTTTCCAGCCTTCAAATATGTTTACCGAATGTTTTTAACAGTCTTCATAACCACCCGATTAACGGATTGGAAATTAAAAAATTTTAAAACTTAAAAGTTTTTAACAATAATGTACAAGCCATCTGTTTTCCAACTATTAATATTTTATACAAGGTTAGAAATTTGCAACTGATCTATTCTAACTCCAAAATATTGTATGTTTAAAAAATTGAGCACTTCATTTGGCGAAGAAAGTTTTATCTAATCTTTATACAAATAAATATTATTTTGAACTTATATCCCTGTTAAGAAGTAGTTATTGCAAGACAGTTTCGTTGATTGACACATTATTTCTTTTACAGTAATGAATGCAGTACGCATTCAACAATCTGCCGTATTTTTATGTATTAAGTAAAATTTACAATTTAACTTAAACATGTTTTTACCTCATATATAATGAAGAACCATGTAAAAAAATAATATGATGTATTTTCCTGTCTCCAAAATCTACTTTTTTATTGCAAGGCATTTAAAGGTGGGATAAGGCCAACAATTAGTTATCCTCGTATATTCACAGACCAACCTCAAATTTGTAAACGTTTAAGAACAAAATAGTAAAATAAAGATTAAAAAGTTAGTTGAGTAAATTTAGTTGTTTTACAAGAAATTATCTTTGAAATTGAAGAAATAGGTATTTCAATACCCCTAAAAATAATGCTATTTATACAGCAATACTTGATAAACAACTCTTGTGAGGAAAGGAAAAAAAACATGAAAAAAATGTATCTTCTGATATAGAACATGCATATGTATTTGGCTAAATCTAACAAGTTACTTCTGTCATTTTTTACTTTACGTATAGAATTTATGTGTTTATAAATAACTCAATTTTAATAAGTTATGAATTAATGCCAATACCATTTAGTTTTTTGAACACATAAATGTAGATTATGATTCAAGTACAAGACATCTGAAATAACATAGAGCGCTCACTTTGAAAAATAAAGAAACGTTTACTTGTAACATAGCTTAAAGAGGTAATTTCATATTATTGAACTCTGATAACAATAATTTTTTCTACAAAATATTAACTAATAAAAATTAATAACATAGCAAGCAATTAGTTTAAATTAAAATTATGAAGTTAAAGACAAACTAACTATTATAAAATATAAAAATTCAGCAATGAATTAAATATAAAACTTTTTCCAGATCCGAGTGTAATCGAGTCAGCTGTAAATTTCACAACTTTTTCTGTCAGACCATAAGGCTGCCGCCACCGCCGCTGCCATTCGAACTTTTAGGTGAATAAACCACCTAAATTCATTAATACATCTTAGGATATAAATACGAACTTAATTTAGTTTTATATTTCGCATTTCAGCCTTATCTAAGGGAAGAATAATGCATCTACCAAAGAGCAGTATACTGACATACCACTAACTCACACTCAATTTTGTTATAATTTGCGTAGACATATGATTTTTAACTTTCATCACGATTTATCAATGAAAAAACTAAAATAACGACATACTTATCTAACATAAGAAAATTGTATCACATAAACAGAATGTTAAAGCCTAAACCTTTTGTTATAAACTACGAAAAACGTGAACTTTACTCGATTTAAAATAAACTTCACTGAATAGTTTTTTCTTCATATTAAAGTAAAGAATTTTGTTTTTATGATCAATTATTGGAGAGCAGTACTAAATTTTGAAATAAAGCTTTGAAAGACAAGTGTCCAATTGTTCTGTACTATAGCTGAAAAGTAAAAACGTATAATTAAAAAATGAAGAAAATAGTAGTATTATATTATTATTATTTCTAATTCTAAAACCCAACAATGTCTTTAACCAAATTTATTAACAATTACTTCCAAATATAATTACAATCGCTTAAATAACGCAAATTATTCATTACAGATTTAAATCATTTGAATGCAGCAATTAATCAAAACAATACTTCTACTTTTAATTTTATAAAATAAAAAATCTGATGTGGATACCACATGACTTTCCTGTACGCCTATTAACCTACATATACACATTTTAAAAGTACATAAAATTTTATGACACTAACAACTTCTGATATTTTTCTTCTTTTTTTGTATTATTGAATTACTATTCATTGTAAAATATTTTTACAATCACAGGTTAATAATTAATAAATCAACATATTTAAATTAAAAATGAGAAAGGAAATGAAGTCGGATTCGAACCGATGTGCCTTCCCCTTGTAAAATCAAAATATTTTATTAATTAAAATTTTATTTGGCTATAACTCTGGAATAAATTAAAATAAGTACCACTTATGATATATCGTTGAAAATCTCTCAATGAGGGCTTATTACTGAAATTAAGAAAAAGTAAAAAATCCAAATTTTTGATTTTGGTTTTTTTTTTGGCACTTTTGGTCAAGTCGATTGCAATCAAACGGTGGGGTACAAAATTACATGTTACAACGGTTCGAAATCCAAAATTTCAACATTCTATAGCTAATCGTTTTTGAGTTAGGCGAGATAAATTCGTACGTACAGACGTCACGCCGAATCTAGTCAAAATGGATTTAGGGATGGTCAAAATGTTTATTTCCGTTGAAATCTGAAAACAGAAATTCTTACTCGATTACAATACTTCCTTTACTTCGTACAAGGAAGTAAAAATGAAGTAATCTAAACTTAAATAAAATTTTTAAAAATGTGTCATTTAATTCATACTGAATCATTTCAGAAGTAAAGTTTAAATAAGGAATTAGTAAACTGATGAAAGACTTCCAGATACTAAAACATAGAAATGATGAAACCATTAAAAATGTAATAAATTTTTAAATTTTCGACACTAATCTTTCATTAATCAGACGCCATGAACAGAGAGGGAAAAAATATTTTTGGGTACTTCAGGGATTGAAATTTTTCATTCCCTTTCTTTGATGAAGATTGATCAGAAATAATATTAAAATAATATTTAATAATATTAAAAAAATATTTAATAATATTAAAAATTTATGATTAATAATAATAATAAAAAGAACATTTTTTTCACGTTTCAAAGGGTTAACTGACAATGAAAACTGAAATAAGATATTTTAGATCATGGTATTTAAAATGAACTGCGTTAACTTAAAATACAATGAAACATTAAAATGCTTACATTACCTAAATATATAGAAGCAGGTGAAAACTCTATACATCATGAAAAATAAGTTAAAAAAAGTTTTGTTTCCACGTAGAAATAATTATTTTTGATCTAGGTTCTTCAATCTTATTTAATATTATTATTAGATGTTTTGGCCGACTACATGAAATCACGTTTAGTGCTAGTACACAACGGTGCGTGCTTAGAAGCGGAGGTACACAATGAGATGGTTAAGATTACTAATTTGAGGTGATAATTTGACGCCGACAAAACGAGATTTAAAATTTTTTCATTGTACGTTTATTTTCTACACCATCTCTGTGGCACCTCTCTTCGTATAAAATTATTTTAATTTCTTTTTTTTAATTTTAATGACAAAGACATAAATAAGATATTTTAAGATTCTTAAATCAAAAGAAAAACATCCTGATAAAGAAATCAATACAAAATAATGACTTGAACTGTAAGAATGAACCAATAAAAGGTGTCTTTGTATGCATGCGAGAAAGTGAGACAAAAAGAGAGGGAGTTAGGTCGAAAGGCTGACAGACCGATCATTACTCCACCCCCAGCTAGGAATTCCCCTTTCTGGTTGTTCATTGCTCGTACCGTACCACACCTTACCCCTCGCCCACTACCCAACAGGCTTCAACGATAATTAAGATGTTATAGATAATATCAAAAAGAATAATCGGCATTTCCCTTTCACACAATAACATCCGAACTCGATTATTTTTATTTCAACAACTGATAATATATTACGAGAACAAATTTTTTATTACAATCCTAATTAGAATTTTATGTTTACAATTATAACTTCATAAATCTATGGCTTGTTAGTTCAACCGAAGTTTAATCCTAAAACCCCAATTACATTACCATATCTTTTTTTTATTATTAAATATGTATAAAAAATTAACGATCCGTGGTAAGAATTATTTTACACAACTCATAAATTTATAACAAAGGCTGATCCCTGATCCCCTTCAATGAAGTGGTTAGCACCAAGGGCTTTTTTAAACCGATCTGAATATCATTTCTAGAATAAATTAAGATTTTTAACGGAAATAAATCCAAATAGGCCTGCAGTTTTTAATGTTAAACTATAAAAATAAAAAAAATATAAAGGGAAGTAAATTTTACAATATTATATTTCTTCTATGGCGCTGTTTAATCGAATTAATAAATGTATTTTCAGTTAATGTATGTGTTATTACAACACCACGAAAAGAATTAAAAAGCCTAGGGTTCTGGGTAGATCGTTGTCACAATTTAAGACGGCTGCACGACTACACCACTGCATCAACTTATTGGACAACTGCTGTTTCTAAATTACCTTTTAAATAATCCATTTATTATAAGTTGAGTTAATTCTTTCTAAAAATGAGTAACACTCAATTCTATTAAAATGATTAATAATAAAATGCACTACACAATAAACTAGCATTTACTTGCTGTTTTAACAGAATCAGAAACAGGGGAAATAATATTCTGAAATAAAGCCTCCACGAAAATCTTATTAACTAACAGTACTAGTAAACCGGTAGCAGCGTGAGCTTGCCACATCTTCATTATGAAAAATAATTAAGCTAACATCTTAATTATTTAGATATTGAAATTAAAAGAACCACCTCTAGGTAGAAAATCGTCTACAATACATCGTGTCAGTTGTTGATCACGAAAATATATTATCAATAAAAAAAAGATGGCATTTCTTTTCCTATTTTTTTCTTCTCTGAAAAATTATTCCCGGAGATAAAGCGCACGTATATTCTGTAATTGCTTTAGATTTTGCATGTGAATTTTAAAAATACATAGAAGAAAAGTGCACGAGAGAAAAAAAACGCAAAAGCTTAAAGATTATCCGTAATATTTTTACATATCAAGTTTTATTACGTTCTAGAATTAAATCTGTGATTTCCCGAAGTTCAGGGAAACTTACAAAATCAGAAAAGGTTTAAACCAAATGCTCCTTAAGCTTGCCAAACCGTTTAAATTGACATCAGGTTAAACAGAAAGATTAATAGCTTCCGACGCAACGCCTCTTTCACCATTTTCCAAGTACCATCGAGTAAGAAATAAGACAATTTTAGTTTAGATTATTTTATTCTAAATCTGTTTAACATGCCGACAAATATAAAACAATTGAAAATAAATATAAATACCCCCAGTACTATAAGAATAGCCTAGAAGTTTGTACCTCAAACAATTATTTGTAACAGGACCAATTTTACGTAATTTACGTTTGTGTTCCGTATCTAACTCCGCAAAACACACAGCTTAACAAGTTACGTTTATAGATAACAATTAAATTTGAACGGCTTTCAACAAGCAATTATGATTTATGATTTTGTTATAATACTCGAAACAAACATTTAACATACAGTAAAATTTAGCTAAACCTTAATCTTTTATGAGCTTGTAGATCTAAAACAGAACATAAATTGCCGTTTCTCATGACCTACCCACAAAATCTAAGAATCGGTGTGTGAAATAAGAACGTCTGGGATGTTTCAGGAGAGTAAAGTGAGTGTGTATACATTTAAAAGAATAAGTGCTCCTTTATAAGGGTCTCCTGCGTTTCTATCTGTGTCTGCTAAGTAAGTGCTGGCGAGTTGAAAGAACAAACTAAACATTCCTAGGTCGATTATTAATAAGACAAATACACGATTGTTCACATAACACTCCTCCACAACTCTTCAGAAAACATTTCGCTTCTCTTCAAGTTTTAAGTTATGTATCGTTGGTTCAAAAAATCTTTCGGTAAACAATCGATAATTTTTTCTTTAAGTTTCTAAAACGTATCATCATTAAAATAAAGATTGCATCGTATAAGATAGGAAAATTAAATAACAATAATTAATCTACTATAAAAATTTATATCTTTAGGAGCGGTAGAAAAGACAGCTACCATTAAATAAAAGTAAACTTCTGATTTTCAAGAGAGAAGTTAGGCTTGTTCGTATACATAATAGCATCCGCGAGTAGCAATGATATTCTAGTTGAAGTATACAAGGGAATTTAAAATTTCTTTAGATCCTATACTTTGTTGCGAATATTTAGGTCAAGATAGTAACAATAAATAAATAACTTGTCATTTTAAGAAAGTTTTTACACTCTATTATTTTAGATTTCAATGCGCGCAATGGATCGATGAGAATAAAGAATCGTTCAGGCTTCTTAAAGCTCAAGCTAATTTAAAACTTTTAGCGCGTATCAATATATTAATCTTTTCTTTAAATATTTTTTATGTTTATACAGATTAAAGAATGTTTATGAAGAAAGAAATCTCTTTACGTGCCTTGTAAGTTTTGCGAACACTGCCCTCGTTTTTAAAACCGAAGTTTAAAAAACAAACAATAATAAATAAAGTAGTTTGGTTACTATTTCTTTCCTTCATTTTACACAATTGAAAAAAATATTCAAATACAACAACTCATCCCTCTCGCTTATACTTCACTTATACTATACAATTTGCTTTCGTGCAATTAACACAACTGCCAGCAATAATTCAATCAAAATTTTACAGAATATCTCGGCATAAAAATATAAAATGAAATAAAAAAACACAAAAACAATATTATATATAACCTAAATTCAATTTATTTCTAAGTTGTATTACTAGTTTCTGAATATTTAGATAGTTATAAAAAAGTTATTTTTAGAAGCAAGAAAAAGAATTTTAACATAAATTAATACTTTTAAAATAAAAGCATAAATTTAAAAAAGCCATGCTTTTTTCAATTATTAAAAATATATAGAAAATTAAAACGAAAAATAGAATATTTAGACCTAATATCTAAAACACTAATTACAAACCCACACAATGCGGAATTAAAATATATCATAAGGTAATATACATACTGTAAACCTTTTTTAATCCACGTTAATACCCCTACGATATTATTCTACCAAAAATAAATTATTTAAAAAGAACCACCGAAATTCTACCAAAATATGTTTATTTTAATAGTATTAGGTCATAAAATTGTATTAATGAATGGACAAAAACTCTCAAAACTTCGTATATATATATATATATAAAATATTCTTATTAAAATAAAATAAAATAGCAAAATAAACCCTCGGAAACCAATTACCAAATGCAAAATTAATGCTCATCTCGATGGATTGAAAATAATTGTAAATAGTTACAAAGAAAAGAATAAAAATAAAAGCAAAACCAATACAAAAATTAATTTAAAAACAACAAAGAAATACAATACTTACGGAACACTACCCATAGATATTTTTATCTTTGTTTATAAAAAATAAATAAATAACCAAATAGAAATCTTACCCGACTAAACGGCATTTGTAAGTATGTGTGTGTGTGTGTGTTTGCGCCTTTCCCCCTTAGCTTAGCACCGGAATGTACCGATCACTGCGGAAAATATCCCATTCATTAGTGCATGTCTCGTGGTGGTCAGGTCTTGTTATATTATTATAAATTGATATATTGCATATATATTAAGAATATATCTTTTTATTTATGTGATTGTTTTCTTCATAAAATCGATTATTTATGTTAAACTCAAGTTCCACTTCCTCCTTTTTTATTTATAAAAATAAAAATTCTTCACACTTTTTTCTTACTCTATAAATTTTCACTCTTTCTTTTATTCTTTATAAAGTCTCACTTTTTTTGTTACTCTTATTAAATGAATTTGTCTAACGCTCTATTGTTAGTCAGTCTTGTTCCATCGTTTAAAGATTCACCGTGTGTTTATTACGAATGTATAATTAATTAATACAATAATGTTACATATAAGAATTACCAGTTCAAAGATCATAATAAAAATAATTTATACTATATACGAATAAAGACTTTTATTTATCTGAATGAACCCAGCGAATAATAAAATATTTAGAATAATTTAACCTAACAGATATACTGAACCAAGGCGGCATATTATGCAACATTTTTGATCAACAGAATCCATTGATATTTTGTCGGAAAGTTTTCGTATTACGATAATTTGCTTCGTAAATTGAATATAATAATATAAATAATAAATCATTTATGTTATGGCTCGGGTTTCATTTCCTCCTTTTTTATTTGTAAAAATAAAAATTGTTCGCTTTTTTGTTACTCTTTATAAATGTTCACTCTACAAATTCTCACTTTTTTTGTTTCTCTTATTAAATGAATCTGTCTAATGCTCTACTGTTAGTCAGTCTTATAATAATTGTAAAATAAATTAATACATATACTATCGTAATTCATTCATTCAATATCGTAGCAGGTCTACAAAATAACTATTTTCGATACAAATAAATCGATACTGAAAATACTGTAGATTACCAGTTTAGAATCGTATATATAATTCTGTTTTGGTCTTGTAGTTAGGCTACATGACATGAGGTCTTGTAATAGGCTAGATGACAGTAAGGGAAAACCCGATAGAATTTTGTTTTCTACAGTTGGTCTTAATCTAAAAATATTGAAAATGCACCTAATTTGTTAATTTATTTAAGATTATTCAATATTTTCAAGCAATAAATAAATAAATAAACCCCGTTAGTCACGTGACATAAAATACCAATCAGAGCGCATGACGTCATGTCCTACAAAACATTAAAAATTATACTTTTTTCAATGTAGCATTTCAGTGGCGCCATCTAAGAACTAACTAATTGTTGGCCGTCCGGCTATTACGTGGACGGCTACTAACTGGGCATATAACTGATTTTGACCGTATTGTTTTTGAGGTTAGTTGTCAGAAGAAAAACGTATCTCATAATTAAATAGTTAAAATAATGGCTAAATTTGATTTTAAGTCCTCAAGAGCATCGTATGAAGATGATGCTGTAAGCTAGCTGCAGCTAAAGCGTAATTGCAAAATATGTACAGTCAAATATAAAATATGCCCGAAACATAATATTCGTGCGAAATTGTAAACAGTTTGTTAAACAATTTGTTTGGAGTTTTAATGGTAGTACTTTCACACTGAGGCACGACACAGTACTTGTAAACTTGGAATTCATTTTAGAATTAGGAATTTTCAAAACACCTGAAACATTCCACTAAACATCTGATTGTTTTGTATGACGTGATACAAAAGGCTATGTTTTCATAAAAACACTCAACTAGCCTATTAAACATACATATATATAGGCAAAACACATGGGTCAAATCAAATGGTAAACAATAAAGGTCAAAATTGGAAGAATTTTGAATCCTATATATTCTACTTAGCAATTTATTCATTTTGAAGCAAACTTCTCTTTTATTACTGTCAAGGAAGATTAGTTTCATATTACGATAATTTCTTTCGTAAATTGAATATATAAATAATAAATTTAATTTATATTTAAGCTCACAGAGTACTTCTAGTATTCACTTCTAGTATTTAGTGAATACGAGAAATGTGAGCTTTATAACCATAATATGGTTATTATGGATCTTGATGAAAATGTGAGTGTGCAATCTTTAAAAAATGCCTAAACCGATCTAAACCAAATTTGATTGGGAAGATTTGCTGATATTTTTTTGCTTTTCCTTGATCAATTTTCATCATTCAAAAATAAACAAAAAAAACAAACATTATTACACGAGAGCTAATCAATTTTGGGCACCGAGACGACGTACCCCAGGAGGGCCTAGCTGTGGAAGCGTGACGAGCAGCTAGTACCAACTAAAAAGATGATATTATGTTACTATGTCACAAAAAAAATTACTGATAAATTCGAATGCTGTGTTAAGCAAGTTTAACTGTAGTTCAGCTAATAACTTTCTACAACTTAATTGACCCAAAAAACAATATTGTATTTTTATTTTTTTGTTAAAAATTGATTTGCAAAGTTTTTGATTGTTACTATTTCTGTTTTTACCGTTTGTATGGTCATAGTTTTCTCTTTTGTATGGTTTTTTATTCTTTTTTTAATTTCAAAAATCCTTGACTTATTGACGATGACTAAAATTGAAACTCGTATATAATAGTAATTCACGTGGATTTACTGACGCTTTCTGGTCTCATTCTGCTTGCGAAAATAAAGAAAAAGACATAAACATGGGTCCGAAAACGCTCCGTTAGAGAGTTACGGCTAGCGAAAGATTTCGCCCTGATTTCTGATCAAAGAGTGAAGTAAAACCATACTGAAATTGATGAAAACAGGTTCCAGAATCATATCTCTAGTAGTTTTCATATCAGACTAAAAAAAAAAAGTTGCTGTCTAAAAACACGATTGTTACGTTTGTAATACAAAACCTCTGGTAAATTACTAATAAATACGTAAAATTTAATATAAAAACTTGTAGAGAATTTAATTCTGAGAAAATTGATGTAAAATAGCCAAATAAAAACAATTACAAATTTAAGAAATTTTATTTTATTACTAACACCGTATTAAAACGAATTACACGTAGAAAGTAAGTTTGCTTTCCTAAAACGTTCTATGATACAAAAAATAGTGTTGTATTAAAGATAAAAATAAAATTAGAAATTTAATAGAACAAAAAAAGGAATAATAATGACCTAATATTATAAGGCATAAATCTATGTGTATTTCTCGAGTTCACTGTCAAATTGAAAATTTGAGAAATTATGATTTTGTACGTTGGTAACAGAAATCAGCTGACCGAAAATGCATTTTATTGTCGTATCATCAATGCATTGCATGTTCTATATTGCTGCTGTGAATTGTGTAAGTACAACGCAGTTTAATTAAGCACGTGTGTATTTGTTGTAACTGATGGTCATACTGCACAATACCTTTGTTATTTATGACCGAGAAAAATGGCGACAATGGTTTTTACCTTGGGGTGTGTATGTAAATGCAATTGCTGCTGCTGCAGAATATCAAAAACGTTTTCCTAACCACAAGTTCAAATCCTAAAACAGTTAGTGGAATATTCCATACGCAAGGACAAACGGGTACACTTCCCAGCATTAGTACTCACCCCCCGACCGTTCTGCCCATCATTTCGCTCTTGATAAAACCATTATCTAGACTATTCAACGCAGTCCGGGTGTTAATACGCGAGGCCTCACCCGGAGGTTCGGAGTTTCCCAGTCTATGGTGGTGACACATCGTAAAAACAAGGTGTATCCTTACTCTAATCAACGAGTAAAAAAATCTTTAACCAAGATCACTCCTCTTCGTTTGTAATTACAAAAATGCAACTGGTTGAATATGGACTGACGAGTTTCAATTTACTCGAGATGGGATCAATAACCTTCGGAACGAACACGGTTCGGCAAGATCAATCTACACACGACAGCAGAACGTAATTTCCAACTCGACTTAGCGTCATCGTGTGGTGAGATCTAGTTGATAAGCTAATTGGACCATTCATTCTTTCAGGGCGTCTAAATTTCGACATTTACTTGGAATTCCTTAAGGAACAATTGCCGCTGCTATTAGATGTTTCACTAACATCAAGATACCGTATTTGCTTTCAGCCTGATGGTGCCACTCCCCCCTTCAACGTGCCGTATCAGCATACTAAAATGAGCAATTTCCAGAGGATAGATTGGCCGCGGCGGGTCACAATCCTGGTCACCAAAAAAAAACAGCGTTACATTTTTCCGTCTAAGGTTGAATGAAAAGTATTGTGTACTAAAGTTCATATGCGTGAAGAGTGGGTTGCTCGTATTGCATATGTCCCGCACAAATTACGGAAAATCGTGTAGAAATGCGGAGAGCAAAGCTTAACAATTTGACAGAGTGTAGCCAGCCAAACGTATTGTAGGACAGACTTTTGAAAATTTACTGTTATCATTATGAAACGTATAAATTACATTTTTGTTTTTTAACATTATATTAATTATATGTTAACTTCATTTTCTGTAGTTGATAATATTTAAAAGTTCTCATACGGTAAGTGTTAGTAATAAAATTAAATTTCTTGAATTTGTAGTTGGTTTTTATTGGTTACTTTCCATCAAGATTTTCAGAATTATATTCTATACAAGTGTTGATCAATTTTACTCATTCATAAGTCATTTACCAAAGGTTTTATATCACAAACGTAAAAAAACGTGTGTTTAGGCAACAAATTTTTGTTTTACGTTGAATATTATGAAAATTACTAGAAATATGCTTATGTAGCCAGTTTTATTCAATTTGTCGAAGTCATCAAAAACCATAAGAAACCATCAATTTTCCCCCAATTTGGATTCCTATTTTTTCAGTAAGGTTTTCACTCTTTGTCCAAGAATCAAGGAAAACCTTTTGCTAGTTGAAATCTGTAACGGAGTGTTTCCGAACCAATGTTAATATGAACTTAACACGATTTTATTTTAAATGGAATGACCTATTTTTGACCCCTACCAATGAAAATGGAGGAAAATGTTACATCGAAATATGTGATCACCCACATGTCCTTCGAAATTTTTTGAAAGTTATACGGCTAACCATCGGTGATGTTAAACGGAAATAGATTACACGGGATACAAGTTTTTGAAGGACATACAACATAACGTTCATATTACAGGCCATTTATCTCGCAAACTACGGGAAAAATGATTTTATACGGATAGGAGGGGGACATCAAATGGTGTGACTTTGACAATGACCTTGAGGTCCCCTTGGAGGTCGTTGCAAGGTCATCGAGGTTTTTCAAATGGAATTACTTTTTTAGATAACGGCAATGTAAAAAGCGAAAAATGTCACGTCGACATAATTGAATTGATTTCTTAAAATTCTCGAATTGAATTCTTGAATTTGAGTCGTGAGTCATGACGTTTTATAAAACATAAAACTTATGTTTAACACAATTATGATTAACACAATTTTCTGTATTTCGAAGACAGTACAAGATAACAATCCTCTTCTAACATCTAAGAAACTAGCGACTGTAAATATCTGCGAAAAGAGCAGCATCCGTATAACACGATCTCTGATTGTTAGCCGTATGACATTGAAAAAGTGTCCAAGGGTATACGTGTGACCACTACTTCATTGTAAAATTTTCTACGCTTTTCTTTAGTGGGTCAAAAACAGGTCATTCCATTTGAAAAAATCCTGTTACCCTTGAAATAACGGTTAAATCCAAGGTCACCATGAGATATCCCCCTCCAGTCCGGATAACATTTGTTTAGGCCATTTTTTTGTATTAAGGTGAGTTTACGAGAATATCGCCTGGAGGAATTAAAATGAAACGCCCAATATATATATAATGTGTTCACAATTTTACTACAACAAGCGTTTATAATAGCTCATACTTTGTATTTTAATAAAGTTTCAACTATTTCTATAGGTTTTACTGATAAAATATATTAAGAATATTTCTTAATCTAGTATATTAAGAATTTATTATACATGTTAGCAACCTTGATTGCTAACATGAGGTTTAACAAAAAATTTACGTGTTTAGAAATACCAATTTAACAGTTTCAAATAACCAAATACAACAATATTGATCAGTTTTTGGTCAAGGTCGCAGACACAACGTTGTTCGAGAAACCACAGTTTTACCGATTTCGCATTAACGGACTAGGGTTTGTCAACAAATCTGTGAATGGTGTTATAAACAACATAACCCAAGGTTGTTTATTATTACAATTCTGACCTGCCTGCGAATGCCGTTACCAGCTGTCGCTAGTCTGCTCTCTGTGTGTCTTGGGTGTGTTAACTTCGGTGCTCTGTACATTGTTCTTTTGTTGACAATATATCGTCGCGTCAAACTCTTTATTTTTGTATTGTCGGAAAAGCTAGAATTAGATTATTTTTTTAAGTGAAATGTTGATCACGGTAAGGTTTGTCGTGCTATGTGTTTTCGTACAGTGAGTTAAAATTATATGTCTGAATTCCTGTTTTTTTTTTTTATTTTGTGAATGTAATAATTATTCTCAGTTAAGTCTTCTCTTCTTGTGTTTCTAGTATAATTACAAATTAAACAAACTTCAAATAATGCTGATGTGCTGTTTTATTTGGTTTTTTTTCTTATTCGTAATCACTGCCCAATCCAGACCATCAGATCCTCTCAGAACAAATATCATATACAAGAAAATAACTATGGAATCTGTTTTTGTAATAATACAGACATCTGTAATATCAACACAGATTATGCTAGAATTGAAGTCGCAAAAGCCTTTTCCTCTAACAAAGGAAAAATTATTTGTAGAATATGATTAAAAGTTAAATCAAATCCGATATTAAACTTTTAGACTTGAAGATCTTTCATAAGTCTGTAACTATTCATACATTATCATTATTGGTTTTCAATAACTGATCCTGTTTTGGAACAGTTGCACAAGTGTAGATGAGTAAGTCTGGACAGAGGAAAACACTACAAGGTCGGTTTTCTGATATGAAATGGTAACATAACACAAATGTACTGTAATATAACGATGGTAAGAAATTCAATTTTAAGGAAAATATTATCGATTTACCCAGTCCATCCAATCGTTAATCAGTAATAGTATGTGAGAAATAGTAATTGACCAGATAACTCTATATTGAACTAGGAGTGTACAATAATCTCTACAACTGGAACCATAGAACTGGTGCCTAAGTTTTGTTCACAGCAATAAAACTGAACTCAAACCTGCATTCTGATAAATAACTGCATAAGAACTAAACTCCGAGGAATGATGTTTAGTACAAAAAGTACATAAACAAAACATCTAAAAAAATTACTTTGTAAGAGCTCGAATTTTCACCAATAACGAAATTCTCCAAAAATCGATTGCCATAAACATTTTAAATAACCCACTCTATAAAATAACGACTGAAAATTAATAGAGTATTTCTTATGAAGAGTTTTCCACAACAAAACGAGAAAAATATTTCTTATTATATACATCACTCTTTCAACATAACAATTAGGTAAACCACTAATTTTAAAGGTAACTTAAAACTAAATTACTTAAGTCTATTATTATTTCTAAACCCCATATACATTAAAACTTACTTATAAAAGAAATAAGGAATTTATAAGATAAATAAGATTAGAATTTATAATGCAACTTTACGCAAACCAGAACCGGTTAATTCTAAAGAATATAATCTCAGGAAGTGAATTCACAAAATTTATAATTCGAAATTCATTTTCCGACTGACGAAGTATTAGAGAAATTTATTTCTGTGTACCGCTAAAGCATTATTGGGCAATCTCACGATTGTAAATTTACCGTGTATAAAATCTTTGTAGCAAGTACGGTCGAACATAAATAAATGGCAACAAATTTACTATTTACACATTTTAAGCTTCATGAGTTGCATTTTAATGCAATGTCTGCATGCCTCTGAATAACAGAACTTATTACATAATGCAACAGAACGTTTAAATAAACTGACTGTCTGTGTACGTATTAGGCATAAAATTGTAGTAATTTTTGAATTTTTATTTTTTTAGCAGAAATACTTATTTACGAAATGCTTCAAAATTTATAAACATAAATAAATATTTACGCACAAATAATGGGAATGCCGGTAATTAAATAATACAAGTTCAAATATAGAATGCAATCAAAATGAAAACTCTGCAATTTACGAAAATATTTACCTTAAATAAATAAATATTGAATAAAAATAAACCCAAAAGAATTAAGAAAAAATAATTAAAAAGAGGATGTAAATACATTTTATTATCTAGATAAAGTGTAATTTATTTTCACATCAATTATTTATAGTATCAGAAATTTTCCAACAATTCGTAAAAGAGATGTTGCATAAAATTAAATTTAACTGAATCTATTTATGTAACGTTGTACAATAAATTTTGTCATTCTTTTTTACATATTTTTTCCATAGAGGAGGAGAAAAAGCTCTGCCAGCCCCCATCAGGCCCGCAGTGACGGCAGTGCAGGGCTCTAACCGCCAAAAAAAACCTCCCCCTCTTATCATGCAGGGGCTGGAACTCAACTTTATGGTATGTACACAGCCCCTGCATGATCACCCAGGCACTCTACTATCCGAATCTATATGACCGGAAGGCGTCCCCAGGTGATGATCGACGAGGGGTGGTGACGACTCCGAGGAGCCCCCCCACCCTTAATCACCCGTCATCGAACTTCAAGTTTCTATCGATCCGAATCTCTTCAGCCTGTCGTCGCTTCTCATCATTGGCGTTTTCTCCCATCATTGTTTTGATCGTAGTCGAGACACATTCCCATTTGTCACTATTACTCAGCATCACCTTAATTATACTGTTGGCCCTCTCCACGCCCTGATTCTCGAGCACTACTGTTAAGTCGCGTCATCTAGGGCAAAAGAACACCCCATGCTCTGCAATCATGACAGCGACTTGCATTCAATCTGCATATCATGTACAAATAGACCCGGAAACATCCATGTCCAGACAAGAACAGTTGAATTGGTAACATGTGTTACAATGCTTTCGCTCCAGCTAGTTTTCCTGACATCGCTAATGAGCCCATAGGTCCACCTTCCTTTGTCCGAATCCCGTATTCTGTCACGCCAATTCATGTAGAGACCGTCAGTTGCTTCCTTTCTGTCCCGTCCGTCCACTATTGAAGCTGTTATTTGCGCTTGTAAGTCTATCAGCGGCACCCCAGCTATAACCGATGTTATTATTGCATTACTGTTCATAATTTTAACAATAATATTCCTCAGTCATAAAACAACACACAATAATTCATATAAAATTTATTGATGAAAGTTTTCGTAAAAGATCCTAAAATGTTAGCATACAATGGTATTATTAAGATTATGTTTTCGGATCTTTCAACAGTATTTAAAAGTCCATATAATTTTGGTTCTGAAAAAAGACTGTCAATTGACCTAAGATTTTCTATTCATGCATTTTTGTAGCTTCTACAAACAAATATAATAATTAAAAAATTATCACATCTTAAAAAGCGAAATTCAACTTTATTTTTCTTTGATGTAATCGGCTTACAAGAAAAACCAATTTAGGAGAACACTAGTTTTAAATAGGAAATACATTATTTGCAAAAACCTGTTTCACAAAAGCAAAAAGATGTTTCTAAAAAAATACACATATATAAAAATAAAGAGATTTTCTAGCACATCCGTGATAAGTCCAATAAGATTATTAGTCGAAAAAGTGACAGGTTTATTTAAAGAAATAAAAACACTCGTGCACTACATTCATAGAACACACAGGGTGAACCTCCATTTATAACAAATTTATAGATTTTCATAACATTATAACAAGTTACGTGATTTCAATCAGCACTAAAATCGAACTAAATGCTTTCAACACTACGTTATTAATGGATAGGGACAGCAATAGTATCTAGTACTAGTGTTAAGAGCTCGTACGTGCTAACAGAATAGTAGTCGTATTAGAACAACGCATATTTATTTCATTTTGATAATAAATATTCATTTATGTAGTATAAATTATTTCTGATCATTAATGGATAATTTATTAGTAATTATCGAGGCTTAAAAATATTCTTTTATGCTCTATTTTAAGCTTATAATTTTTATTGCTCGTTTAACCAAACGAGTTGCTTAAAAAAAAAATTATAATTTTTATTTTACTCAGGAATTGTTTTTTTTGCCTTTTTTAAAAGAAATTTGAATAAATATACGTATTATAATTAAATATATATATATATATATTTAATACGAAAATAATATATACATAATTATTTTCGTAAAAACTTAACTTTCTTTCTTTTCTTTTCCCTGTTTATCTTCCGGTAACTACCGTTTAGATAATACTTCAGAGGATGAATGAGGATGATATGTATGAGTGTAAATGAAGTGTAGTCTTGTACATTCTCAATTCGACCATTCCTGAGATGTGTAGTTAATTGAAACCCAACCACCAAAGAACACCGGTATTCGCAATCTAGTATTCAAATCCGTCTAAAAATAACTTGGACTAGGACTTGAACGCTGTAACTCTTGACTTCCAAATCAGCTGATTTGGGAAGACGCGTTCACCACTAGACCAACCCGGTGGGTTCGTAAAAACTTAACTAGAAATAATCGTTCACTCCCATCGAGAGGGTTCGAAATACATTTCTTGAACAATTGGATTAAATAAAATATTCAATTCATTAAATTTCAATATTTATTGAAATAACGTTTTAAAGTGTAATTAAAAAATATACATTGTGCAAATTTGTAAGGTGCAGTGTTGAAGTGAGTAATTTACATGAATTTTAATGATGTATACACGTTTGTACATTCAATAACAATCAACTTAACTACAAATTTGAATTGTCAGTTCTCATTTGATTCTATGCAACTTATGAAGTATTGAACAGCTCTTTGAAAATAAAAATGTAAGTTTGTAAAATAAATTATAACAATTATAAAATTAAAATACAGTTACTTATAATAATTATAGTTTAAAGTATATTTAAAAAATTGAAATTATAATTTTCGTTGCCGATTAGTTTTATAAAAAATTTTCTAAAACAGTCTTTAATTTACAATTATCTAAAATTTGGTAAAATCGATGTTAAAATAAAGAATGAGAAAGTAAATAAAGATCGATAAAAATTTCTACTAAAATTTTAACTACGTTGCTTTTTTTACAGTGCTTTAATTTTTTTATTAATTGATTAATTAAGCTATCACATAGTTATGAAATTTCAAAATCTATATATATAAAAATGTTAAGTTCGTTTGTGTACGGCTTCAAAACTCAAAATGTTCTGCACCGATTGAGCTCAAATTTTAACACGATATATAACCCGCATCGAAGATTCTTTTCATTTTTTTTTAATAAATCTATCTATCTATTTTTAATTTGTACATTTTTAATTTGGAAATTTAAACAAAGGAAAACCAATCAGATCAATGCAAGATGGCCGCTGTCAAACACAACGACCAAATTTCTTTGAATTATATTTAACAGCTAAAACATCTGTATTTTATTAAAAAAAAAACATGATAAAAAAAATTTTAGCACGATATATAACCCGCATCAAAGATTGTTTTCATCTATTTTTAATTTGTACAGTTTTTTAATAAATAAGAGGCTAATAAATCAAATGGAAATGTAAACAAAGGAAAACCAATCATATCAATGCAAGATGGCCGCTATCAAACACAACGACCAATCACAAAAAGCCCGTTGCCAATGTAAACAAAATCACAACTGATTAAGTAACAAATTTCTTTGATTTATATTTAACAGCTGAAACATTTGTATTTTATTTTTAAAAAAAAGAGAAAAAAAAAGAAAAGCCACCAAAAAGGATACAGTAAATAAATTAAAACACCCAACCTTCTTATAGCCCAGATAGACTTACGAATATGCAAACAAATAAAGTCGAAATAACCAAATACAAAGAAAATATCCCTACATAATGACCAAAAAATCCTTTGTTAGGTTATTTTTTTACATATATATGACCAAACAATCGTTTTTTGGTCATTTAGCGTTCTTTGCTACATAAAAGCAAAGAACAAAATTCACAAATAGTAACACTGAAACCACACAACTAAGTATTCGTTTTTTTTTGTTTTTTTCTAACCTCCAAAACCACCGCTATGCATTGCCTCAGATTATGATATGAATGATTCATAGCGTATGAAAATGCTATGCCTGACCGGGATTCCAACTCGGAACCACCGGATTAAAGTCCGAGACGTTACCACTGGCGCCACGGAGACCGGCAAACATATTCGTTAAGAGCCGAATAAAATCACAACATACCAATATGACGTTGTGTGTCAAACCAATTTTATACGGACTATAATTACTTTTAATACGCGAAACCCTTTGCAATGATTGAACATTAACTTAAACCTCTTCAAAAAGTATTCCTTTTGAACTAGGCCACATTTTGATATAATTGTTTTTGTATAACACGGCTGGAATTCTTTTCGTTTAATGATAAGATGCCTTGTCGAAGACAATAACCGAATTCTCTTCCAAAGGACATAATACACCGCTAAACTACTTCTAAATAATTCAAATTCGTGTAATTTTTTTACGAATCGCGTTTTTATCAAAATCTCACCTTTTTCTCGATTGTCTGCGGGGGTTTTGTTTTCTTTGGAGACCGTAATTCATTAGTAGATTCATACTCGAGAATCACGTTGTACACTGAAGCAGCACATCTTCTACTTATAGTTTATTAACATCTGAAATCAATGCCGTTTGATTATTCTGTAATTTGTAAGCATTACTCTGCTTTTGTAAGCATTTAAAATGATGTGTTCTTTCGCACGACTTAAGGGCTTTTTTCACAAATCTTTATATATAAAAATGTTAAGTTCGTTTGTGTACGCTTCAAAAACTCAAATATTATTTTACAATCTGAATTAAATATTCACTTTAAACGAGGTACTTTTGTGTGATCGTGTCGTGATTGAGCTGCGCCTTTCACCAAATCGTAAGTAGAGGTTATGCTTTATATGAGAGATGGTCAGAAAAAATATTAATTTTTTATAATTATTATTTAACTATTTCATTTAACTAATATTTTATTTATTTGTTTAAATTCATGTATTTAGTTAATATTCTTAATTTTTAGCCACTTTTCAATACCGTCTGTCCTGTGTTTCCTTGTTGTCGAGCTGCAGCTATGAGAACCATGAGAAATAGGTAAAAAAAGTTTAAATAAATTTTTTTGGCCTTTTCAAAATAAAAATTTTTCGTTATTAAACTTTTTGTCCTTTCTGTCATGGTTTTCAACATAGAGCTGTGAGAGCCATAAGAGGTTATAATCTTATCCCTTCCTTCTATTCCAGTGAAAACCTAAATAATGCCTTGCAGAAAATCGAATTTGGGCCGTCGCACTCGCCACACAGAAGGATCAAGAAGACGGCTTTCGAATCTGACTGAGGAAGAGCGGGCATCCGTACGAGAGAGAAACAGACTAAGCACCATCCAGATACGTAACGTGGAACCAGCAGAAAGTCGAGCAGCCAGGCTTGAGGATGCACGATTGCGAGCACGTCAGTCACGTTCTGCAGCAACAGATTTGGTTCGTTCTCAACGGAATGAACGCGACAGGGTGAGGATAGCTGAAACACGAACCCAAAGTACAGCTGATCTGAATCTGCAATACAATCGTCTTGCGTTCTGGTACAATCCAGCTGTTGATTATACTTCAAGTCGCCATGTTGTCATTGGCCAGATGAGTCATGTCTGTACCTACTGCCAGGCTCTAAAGTTTAATAATGAAACGAAAGGGATGTGTTGCGCTGGCGGAAAAATCAAATTGCCTCAACTTGATGCACCACCAGAGCCATTGAAAACTCTACTTGCTGGATCTACCGCTGAATCGAAGCATTTCCTATCGAACATCAGGAAATATAACTGATGTTCTATAGGAAACCAGCAAGTTATACCAAATATAACTCTTTGCTTCAAAATGACGTCATTTGGTGCGAAAATCGTGATGACTCAATTCATGTTAACTTTTAAAATCAAAGGGCAAATATATCACAAAGCTGGCTCCCTGCTCCCGTTCCCAGATAGTGACCATAAATTCCTTCAAATGTACTTCATTGGTGATGATAGAGATGAAGTCGATGCACGTTGTGGAATACATACCTCGCTAAGAAGATCCATTATTTCGCAGCTACAGAAGATCCTTCACGAAAGGAACAATTTGGTGCGTTTGTTCAAAACGGCAATTGATATGATGCCATCAGATACCCACAAGATTGTCATTCACGCAGACAAAACGCCCGCTGGAGAACATGTCCGGAGATATAATGCTCCAACTATTAACGAAGTAGCAATTGTCATAGTCGGAGATCAGTTCCAACCTAGAGATATTGTTCTCCATCGAAGAAACGATCAATTGATAAACTTCGCAGAAACTTCGCTGTCCCACAGCGAAGCATGGCAGGGCAGCTATTCTAGTTATAAATGTACAACAGTAAATTTTTAGATTACTTGAGGTTAATAATCGACGTATTATATATCTTGTCCATCCATGCACTACGCGAACCACTTTGTCCGGAATGATGTTGCAAAAATAACCTACGCATGGATGTTGAAATTTCACATTGTTGATAATGTAATTAATTTGTTTATTTGACTGTTTTTATATTAGTTGATTTTAGTTGCTTATTCTTCTATCTGTCATATATGTTTGGTTATTTGCGGTTTATTTTCTATGACTCATTATTAAACATATATATTTATTTATATATATGGATTAATCAAATCCATATTGAATTGTAATACTAACTGCGTTGTTTTAACTAAGACCAAACATTCACTGAAATAAAATGATTTAGATAAATCAAAAAAATTGGCTAAGGGTTATTACCGATATCAGAAAATTAAACATTAAAGATGAATTAAATCTGGTAGATAAAATTTAAAGGTAGTGTTAATTGAGTATGCCAATTTCTTTGCCGAAATAGTTTACTATTAGAAGAAAGACAATAGCCAAGCGGTTGCCAGACGCATACGAAAATAAATTGACCAAGTTTCAAACATACCTCATAAATCTACGAAAATGGAATAATACACCCAGATTAAATTACGCATGCTAACCAGACTCCGGCGGCTTTCAAAATGCCATCAACAACAACGATCAAAGTGTAGGTGGAAAATCTTTTCTGCCAGTTACGAAAAACAACGTTGCTCGGTGTTACCGATAATACCTTTGGACGGGAAAAAATTACCCCGTATGTAATTTTAAAAATTACATACTGGACGAAAAGCGTCTGGGAGGGATTCCTTTTATTATCTTCCATATTTATAATGGACATTTTTGGAGGTCATCCAAAACTGATGACTAAGACCGATTGCTATGATCAGGATATTATTTGTATTGGAATTACATTATTCATCAGACTCTACAAATATACGTAAACCAACCTTTTAAAATCAACCTCCGTAAACACTACACAAACTGGATGGCCAACACGACACACGAGACTACACATATGAAAAAATTGAGGAACCGTCTTTGATACAGATTTGCGAATGGATTATTGCGGGTCTTCAGAAATACCGGATGATTCGATTAAAAAATTGTTCAAGAAATGTTGTATTTCGAACCCTCTCGATGGAAGTGAGGACGATTATTTGTAGTTAAGCTTTTACGAAAATAATTACAATTCTACGAATGACGGAAACTCAAGCAGTGATAACAGTTATTAAGGTAAATAATACCTACTATAATTTCTTTGCTTTTAATCAAATATTTACAGTATAGACCAGTGATTCCCAAATTGTGCGCTGCGGCGCTCCGGGGAGTCGCGCCTCTTCATAGGGGCGCCGCGAAATATTGTAAAAGATTCATAATTAATTGAACCAAGACATTGATAGTTATTAATTTAATGTTAATAAAGTAAAAAATAAAAAAAAAATGAAATAATGAAGAATTTTTTAAAATTTTTATCTCTTTCTTACAAGCAGTTATACTTTTACTTACGGTAGGGAGCTATGGAAAAATTTTAATTGAAAAAGGACGCCGCAACTCGGAAAAGTTTGGGAACCACTGTCATAGACTCAATTACTGAATCTGAGCGAATAGCAAATACTGTTATACTTGTCTTCTATGGTAATTTTGTTAATAAAATGTAAAACGATAATTTTTTTTTTTTTTTTTTTTTTAAAATTTTACATAGTATAAAGACAATTTGATTTCGCCTATAACCTATTGTGTACATCACGACCTAGTCAAAAACCATTGTTATACAACTCATATTCATAGGGAAATATGAAACTCAAGACATCGGAAGTTTTATAAAAAGAGGTTTAATGAAAATATCTACTATAATTGTGTGTACCACTATAATCTATCATTAGTCCAAATATAAAAAAAAGCTATATCCTACAGCTATTTACTTATTAATGGAAACTCTCGATAAAAAAAGTAATAAAATAAAACAACTCATCCTAAATTTTCTTTGGACAATTTTATTACGCTTTGATAAATTTATTGCAGCTACATTTACAAATATCGTTCTTTGCTAGTTAAAACCACCCATGAATTACTTGCAGAAGCAATAATATGACTGACAGACCAAAAAATCCCAGAAAACATCATAAAAAATATAATTTATCATTATTATTCTTTAACAGAGTAGCCAAGCAGTTATAGCAAGGCGGTTGTGGAAGGGAATTGATGTACGGCTGGAAGTAGAAGAAAAAGCGCCTTGCTAGAACGGCTTTTCTGTACTTAATAAAAAACCATTGAACTGCAAAATCAATTAAAAAAAGCTGATTTTCTCAATATTAATTTTGGAGTTACCAATTAATTTAGTTTTGTTCTTTTATTAGTCTAAACAACCACTGCAATCGAAAAATCAAACAGCTAACCGAAATTAATCTAATTTGGTATCCTACGCACAATTTGGTATCTTCTCACACATACTTTATCTCCGTATTTAATAGTTCCTGTTTATACCTTGTTCGAAGACTATTTGATTCCTGGTTTCTTCTGAGAGGCTTCGCTTTCAACATAAAAACAGTAGAGCTCAGTTGTACAGAAAAATGGATTTAACTTTTAGTGTGTTAACTTAAATGCTTTTGACATCACGGATTGTCTGCTCCATAATGGATGAGTAATAAAACAATATTTTATTACCTTTTAGGGAAAATTTAAGTCATATTTACTTTTAAAATTTAATTTGTTTTATGATTTCTTATGTAAAGTATTCTTAATAATTCACCTTTTTGTATGGTACAAATTCAATAATATTGTCATGTACTGTAAAGGATTAATGGATAAAATACCCCACTGATGTAATTAATTAAAAATCGTTGGAATATAAATTAAACATGTTTCATAATAGTGATTTCATAGTGATTGTACTTTTTTTATTCAACATCAATATTTAATGTAATAAGAAATAAAAAAAATAAAACTAATAAAATTATAATAATTTAAATTATAAATTATAACTCAATTCTGTAGAAGTTGCAGTAATAAAATCCTCGAATCTATCATTGAAAAAAAATGAACTAAGAAATGCAATGATGAGAATGACAGAAAAAAAAGAAGGAAGACTAAATGGGATATTTCTTTATTTTGTTTTTTCTTCTTTAATCTATTTAAACCCTCAACTGATTTTTTATCGAGCATGTCTATATCGTTAAATGTTCAAGTTTAACTCCCATAAGAGAAGAGAAAAATGAAGGAATAAAAGAATAATTTTTCAGAAATATTTGTTCACTTAATTTCTAAAAAAAAGTTTATTTTGAAAAAAAAAGCGGTTACTAAGTAAATCTGAGTCAGGGTTAAGATATTTTTGTTCGATGTACGAAGGAAAAAGAAAAAGCCGATACAAAGAACAGAGTACCCAGACAGGTTGTAAAAGTTTAAAGTTTACAGTCACTTCAAACGTAAATGTGTTTTATACTATAAACTCTTAACTCGAGCAAAGGAATACCTATGAACTAAAATGAGTATTTTTATAGTAGCTGACAATGCACGTCCTAATAAATAAACTTCAATTTAGATATTTTCTCGTTCATTAAAGCTGATAAACTAATAATTCATTACTTAAAAAAATACTCAGGACTTTTATGTTTTCACAAAATAAAATATTCGAACGTGTTCGTTTATTATCAGGTTAAAATTTAGTCATATAAAGATTATTACAGCCTTAATTAATAAAATAAAATTTCTTTGGTATCACGAAGATCATATTTCCTAACGAAAAATAATCACATAATATTACAAACATAAATTTTTAGAGATAAAATTTAGAAGCGAGTTTTATGCATATAAAAATTACTATTTCGAAATTTAAATCACAGAAATATAAATATAAATAACTAATACACTATTTTAATTTGTCTTTTAAAAGTACGGCTATAAATTTATACCAATCTGATGTTAAGCTTGTGTGATTAAATAAAAAACACGAAGAGCGACTTTTACGTTCCTTGTTCTCAACTATTTAATTAAATGACAACATTTGATATATAAATTACAGAAATTATTTCATTACTATATTTATATAGCGCGTAAATCAATAAACTAGTTTTTTCCTTATTAGTTGTGAACGATTGTCAAACACTAACATAATATAATCAATAAGATACTCAAAATAATACTACGTTAAAAAAAAATTACCGTGATTATTCCGGCTATCCAAATTATTTCAAACTGTATCTCAGACCGAATAACCAAACAATTAACATATTTGATAGAAAAATCTAACAATCAAAAAGGCTTTTTTATGAGTTTTAAGAATTTATACGACATTCTTCACAACGGCTAATTGTCTTGAATGAATCTAAGTCCAAAAATAAAGAATTGTAAATCGTGTCTTATTAGAATTGTACTTCAAAAACCGGTGCAGTTCTTTTTCGTCCGTAATTTCTCAGCCTATCAATGTTAATAAATTCAAAAAATTAGAGTAATTACTTAATTATAATTATTAACCCCAGAGGGCCTCTTTTAAAAGAAAGAGAGTTCCTTTGCTTTTAACTTTGGGACAATAACTGGTCGCCAACTTTTTCCGACAAAGGTTGTAAACAATCTCACATTAATATAAGCCTCGTTCTTAACGACCCATATGCGTCCACTACAGGTTGCACCACAATTAATGCTAGCGGTTGGACACGTGTTTCATAACTGTACACTAACTTCTACGCCACTTCCAGTAAGGACGAATAACAAAAATTTGCTACATTACCTTTTCACTCTCGGATCAACTCCGGGCAACAATTCACACTCTAAACGAATATCTTTGACTTTATTCTCACTGTTTACTTGCCTCTCCTCAGGCATTTACAAAAAAAAAAATCTTATGTGGACACTACATGACTTCCTTGTACGTCTATTAAATTACACATACACATTGTTGCTGCACTTCAATTAAACTTATTTCATTTGAAAGTGAGATATGATTTTCCAATTCTTTAATAAAAGTGAACAGTTACACAATTGCTAAAATATTAGTTTTTATTAACGTTAAATATTTATATAATTATCAATTCAACTATCTTTCCTGAAATATTAGGTTAAAATAAAAATCCCTTGATTACTCTAAATAAAATTTTTACCAAATAATCCAGTAATAAAAACTAATTATTCTAAACCGTAAGGTCAAAGTTAATATTTGTAACCAGTGTACAAGAGTTCATTAAACGGAATAGTTTAATTATTATTAACTTTTATTTATACGAAACATCAATAATCTGAAACAGTCGCCAGAAATCTTGTACATTACGCACAAGTGAAAAAAATTTTCAAGAATAACTTTAAATTGAATACAATTCAAAAATATATATTATTTTTCTGCCAAATAATTAAAATGATTTTTTACAACTACATAAACAGTTTTTATAAGAATTTGGTAAGAAAAACCAAAAATAATACGATTCTAAATTATTATTTTTAATTAATAAAGAATCAGATGTTTCATCTGATCAGAATCAGATGTTTCAACTCTATTACATACACACATAAGCAATAAAGCCTATTAAAATAGATATACATATTTTTAAAAGAGCATAAAATTTTATTTCACTAATAACTTCTGATTTTTTCATTTCTTTATTTTTTTTGTTTTTATTATTACTGAATATTTATTATTGCAAAACCTTTTTTTATAATCACCGGTTGATAATTATTAGTAAATCAATATACGAGTATTTAATTTTAAAAAAGTGTTAAAAAAATTCATTAAAAAACAAAATAAAAATAAAAAAGAAGATCAAACTTCCCCTTATAGATCAAACTATTTCATTAATTAAAATTTCATTTGGCTATAATTCTGGAACCAATGAAAATAAGTACCAATTATGATACATCGTTGAAAAGCTCTCAATGAGGGCTTATTACTGCAATTAAGAAAAAGGCTAAAATCAAAATTTGTTTTATACTTCGGGCTTAGTTGGACACATTTGCTTCAGTCGATTGCAATCAAAAGAAGAAAGTTCACAACTAGTTTTTTACAGCAGTCCTAAATCCAAAATTTCAACATCCTACGGCTAATCGTTTTTGAGTTACGCGAGATACGTACATACATAAATACGTACATACAGCGTCACGCCGTAACTAGTCAAAATGGATTCAAGGATGGTCAAAATGGATATTTCCATTGAAAGCTGAAAACCGCAATTTTTCGCGATCACAATACTTCCTTTACTTCGTACAGTGAAGTGAATACCATAATATCAAGCAAATCTCAAAAAAGAAAATTACGACTTTCAACACAGAAAAAAATATTGTACCCATAAATAATTTACAATTAATTTGAACTTAATGTAGACGTTTAAATTTGTAATGAAAATAATCATTTTACGGTTATTATATAAATATTTTCGTATACCTTTATTGTAAGTAAAAACAAATTCATCGCTCACTCAATTCAGACTGAATAAATTTTTATGGCTATAAATGGACAAAAATAATATGAAGTAAAATTTTTGATGGGATCTCAGATGAAAGATTTATTTGCCGAACAAAGCAAAGATTGGCCCATAATTGAGATTAATAAATCTATAAAAACACACGAGAAAGATTCTACTTTAGTATTCATCATGTTTCTGTTAATCTAAACAAATTAATTTCTAACTAAAATTATGTACTGAAAAATTAACAAGAAGAATCTTTGATTCTTTTTACACGAACTGTGCTTAGGTCTGCATCAAACGGGGAAAAAATTCTAAAAGTATATCCCCTAAAAATTAATATATTCTCATTGTTTTTCCACAATTTGAGCTTTAGCGGGGCAAAAAGTTCCAATTACCAACAATTTTCCAAGAAATAGTTACTTCAGTTAGCAATAGTTATTTTTAAGGATTAAAGAGAATGAAAAAAAAAATTATGCTTGTTTTGATAAGCTCCGTAAGGAAAAGTGACTAGTATCTAAACAATCAGTATTAAAACATGATCCTCATCTAACACTGGCAAATTAAAATGTAATAAATATTTGCTAAAGCTGGTGAAGAACTGTATCTCACCCAAGACAAGGTACTCTATGATTTTCTAGCAATATACGAGCATTAGTGCATAATTTTTAGTTATTTCTACTTTGAACGAGGTTATTACTTTCCCTTTCCCTATCTGCTTTAGTTATTGTGCCAATCAATTTAAAAGGATTTTTCTTAATAAAATCTCGTTTTCTCATTGTCCGTTTAAAATGTCGTTTCAATGGGTTTTCAATTTCGTTTCCAATTTCCGTTTTATTGAATGGTTACTTTAATTATTCCATTAATATTCTCATTCAGCGTATCAAAATAAGTCCAAACATTTTTTTTTTAAATTTCTAACTGAATACATATTTCTTGATAAATGACCACAAATGAAAAACTCTGCTGGAAAACAGGAAAAATTAAGCAATGAATAGGGCGTATTATTTTCAAACTTACTACTATGGTGCGTGAAGTATTGACACTAATAGAAAAAAAAATTATTTTCGTATCATTTCATTTTATTAACACTTGTTTTTTGTCTTAGATTTTATTTACTTTTAAATAGAGATCTAGGTATGTTTTGCTTTTTACTTATATTTTTAAAATATTTTTAGGAATAAAGATAAATTTATTTGTGTACTCTCATTAAATTACTTGGTACTAAGTTATTTCTGTTATAACACATAATTAATAATAGTAATAAAATATAAATTGAGAATATAAAAATGATGATAGTAATGATGATAATTACTAAATTAAAATAGCCATGACGATGTAATTGATGCGAAATTGTTGAAAGGAAAACGTAGTTGACATGGATAAGAAGAGGTCCAAGCCAACTTTTCGCAACAACAATTAACATTTCTCAACGACACAAGTCTTATTAATCTTTATTAAGTCTAATCTAAAATTGAAATTAAAATCAAGGATATGTAAATAAATTCTTAAAAAATTCAGGGTATTAATGAGGTAGCTTCTCCAATCTGTCATTGAGGTGATCCCTATATCCATATAAACGTGCTAAATATTTCTGGGGAAAAAAATAATCTGAATGCCGTAATGGAAAGAACAAAAAATTTCTTAAAGCATTTCCACTATCTGTCCAAGATCAAACTACCCGCTTAAAAATGTAAAAGATCAAATTGTTTCGAAAAAAATTAAAAAAAAAAGAATAATCCTAGTCATGTAAAATTTATGCAAATTTAAACAAACAGTATTAGCAACGTTAATGATAAAAAAAAGCTTGGAGAAGCGTTTTTAGTAAATGCTTAGAAAAGACACAAGTAATAACTTCCAGTACAATTAGCTTCAAGTGGTAAAAACTTGATAATTTATATGCAGTAGTGATCTTAAATTTAGTAATAGAACGTTTCAACAGAAAGGAAAAGATTTTAGCACGTGTTTCGTAGCAGGTTAACACTAAGCAAACCTGCGTGAGAGAATCGGGAGCTAATAAAATCCACAAGTACAGATACGAGGGTTATTTTTTTCAAGGTCCGATCGGTCGCGAAATAAAAATCCGCGCAAAAATCGGATGAAACTTTGTGTTGCGCAGCGTCTCTAGTATGGCCTTCAATCACGCCGCGTCACTTCGTTTAGTTCTGAACACGCAGCTAGCACATAAACATGTTTACAACAATAGCATCTCCCGCCAATTGTGAATTGCGTGCGGTAATTCGATTTCTTCAGGCTGAGGGGTGTAATACAGCTGAAATTCATCGACGAATAAGTAAGGTGTACGGTGAAACTTCAATGAGTGACAGCAAAGTGCGAGAATGGTGCAGGAACTTTAAAGTAGGACGTACAGATGTTCATGATGCAGGCGGTCAGGGAAAAAAGCGAGTGTCCACCGATGATCTCATTGAGCGAGTGGATGAGGCAATTCGAGAAAATCGTCTATTCACAATTTCTGTATTGAGTGATTCGTTTCCTGAAATTTGAAGGTCAGCTCTCTACACCATTGTGAGCGATAGACTTCAGTACCGCAAACTGTGTGCGAGATGGGTTCCCGAGATGCTGTCCGACCATCACAAAACAATGAGAATGGACGCCTCCGTAACGTTTCACCAGCGCTACCACAATGAAGGAGAAGATTTTTTGAACAAAATTGTCACAGGGGACGGGACATGGATCCATCTCGAAACTGAAGAAACAAAACAACAATCCAAACAGTGGATGCATTCTCATTCTCCCAGTAAACCAAAGAAGTTCAAGCGAACCTTCTCCAACAGAAAGTATATGGCTACTATGTTCTGGGAACGGAATGGAGTTCTCTTGGTGGAATTCATGGAACGTGGCACGACCATCACTGCAGCCTCATACTGCGTGACTCTTCAACGTCTACGAAGGGCAATTAAGAATAAGCCGAGAGGAATATTGTCATCAGACATTGTCTTTCTCAATGACAACGCTCGGCCGCATACTGCAGCTGTAACAAAGAAGCTCCTCCAGCGTTTTCGTTGGGAAGTGTTTGACCACCCACCATACAGCCCGGACTTGGCTCCACCCGATTTTCACCTCTTTGCTCACATGAAACGCTGGCTAGGAGGACAACATTTTGGCACAGACATCGAGCTGCAGGAAAGCGTAGAAACATGGCTGAAAACACAGGCGGCTCCGTTCTATGACGAGGGTATTGGAAAGTTGGTACCACGCTACGACAAATGTCTAAATCGGAGTGGCGGCTATGTAGAGAAATAGCGTAACTATTAAGTACTTGTTACAAATAAATTTTTTTCTATTTTCACCGTGGTTTTAATTTCGTGACCGATCGGTCACGAAATTGAAAAAACAATAATCCTCGTAGATAAACACCGCCAACGTAAAATATGACATTCTATATTTCTGCTTCTACTCATTACTACTGCCACTAAATTACGAGTATAATATAGGCATAAAAACAGTCCATTACACGGAAGGAAAAAAAACGATAACATAAAAGCTACAGTAATGTCTAAAACCTTTAAAATAAATTATCCTTACCAAAACTTACTGAAAAAATTTCCACAAAATGAAAAATGAAAATAGATAACGTGGTGTATAATGACAACAAAAAAAAAGAGGATTAGAAATAAAACGAAGCTACAAAATAAACAAAATCAGCAAATCGTAGCAACGTGATTAAAATTAAACGTAATCATGTGTCTTTTAGATTTTAAATTCGTTTCGAAACTTAGAATTAATAAGAAGAGTTGTTTTGAGTACTGAAAAAAATGCAGAAAAACTAAACCATTAAGATGAAAACAATTAAAATAGAAATAAAAATTAACATGGTTTTTGGAAAACTGAGAGCTGATAAAAAGGTCGGTAGAAGTTCGAGTTCGGTTGGTCCAGTAAAAAATCTCGTAAATTTGAGTGAACACATTAGCAAGTTTAGTTGGTAATAAGACCCTCTGCATTTGTTAGGAAATTTTTAAATTCATTTAAAACTATTCACTACATGGTAAAATTATTTTTTAAGGTTAATCAATTTTGAAAAAGTTAACAATAAAATCAATAACTTTCTGGAAAAAAGAAACAGCTTCTAACCCCTAAGAAAGATTCTCATAACATGAATATCTTTCATATTTTGGTAATTGCAGTCTGTAGAATCATTAATAGTTATATATTTTTAGAAGATAATAACATACTCTTCTTAAGAATAGTTGTTATATCTGTTAGCAGCGACAAAAACAATTTCAGTTTTATCCGACCGAAGGTTTTTGTATTTTAAGTGAAATTAGTAGTGTTGGGAGTGATTTTTTTTGGAAGAATATATTACAAAAATGAAACGGAATATTTTCAATGCGAATACAGTACAGATTTTGGTGAATAAAATGTTATATATAATATATATTTATAACATTTTCGAATACAAAAATTCGCAGACACAGAAAATCTATTCAGAATATATTAATAGCTGAAATACTTTCAAGTATATTAAATTTATGTTCCCCCCATTCCACCTAAGTAATCAAGTAGAACAAAACGGTATTTTAAAACTTCGTAACAAATTAAATTTTATAACACTACCAAACCGTAATTTTATAGTCTTATAATAAACTTCCCATTACATAATTTCAAAAACACATTCTTCTTGACTTACGCGGCAAGAAATCATGTTCCGCATTCCTACTGCCGCCCGACAAGCTGCAGACTACGCCTCTACAACTTGTACAAATATATCTGTATCAAATTGTAAATTTATTCCCAAGAAATTTTACGAGAAATAAAAGAAGAGAAACAGTAGATTCACTGAAGAATGACAGAGTGAGAGGAAGAGCAAACTGATACGTTATTTAAAATATCGTCGATTGTTTTTCCTCAACCTTAAATGAAATCTGCAAGTATTAATGTCAAACTTATCATTTATACAAGACTATTTTAAATAAAAGTGATTGAAATTAAAGAGAAATGCACCTACATACCATTACTTTTCAATTTTAATGTATTTTATGTAAGAGCTCCACCTACTTTAGTACAATGCAGTCGTAATAATCACAGATGAAACTAGTAAAACCGAATGATCATATCTTAGAAAAATATGTCATATATATATATACGCTATAAGATACTTCGTTTTATGTTTATGTCAAATGTAATTAGAGGAATATTATAAGGTCACCATGAATTCTCATTGTAATCCAGGCCTTTCTTTAATGATTTGCACATGTTTCTTTAAGGTATTTAAATTAAACTGCGTGCCCATACACCAAATTGGTAGATGTATGGATTTTAAAATTAAATTAGAAATACATATAACAAACCAAAAATCTCAAAGAAAATACGAGAAAAAATGTGCTTTTCTTGAATTTTACTTGCAGCACCGCAAAGATTTTTAATGAAAATATAATTTCTGCCTGCATCTTACTTTTCTACAAGGTTCAATTATCATACAAACGTACATTTTATTTCACAACAAAAAAAAACATAACATCAGAAATCTTCAAAGTAATCTAGAAACCGAAGAAATGCAGACTGGTAAGATAAAATAGAAATAACAGTTTAGAAGTTTTTCATTCGTCAAAAATACTTTCAATACCACCTATAAACAAATTAACTTTCAAAAAAAAGATAACATCCATGATAATTCATACGTACTTACACAAAAATTAAATTTTACGATGATTATAACTCGTTAGTTCCATCTATAATATTATAGTTTTGAGTTCTCGTTAACAAGACATTCTTACATCTCGATAGAGTGCCCATGCATTTTACAGAATTATGAAAAATGAGATACTTTATCGTCCGAAAATTATAAAAATATAAACGGATCGCTATGATTTAAACTGAGACAATTGAATAAAGTTTTCCAAGTACAAAAAGTACAGAATAGCGCAAAGTTATTAGCTAATGTTACCTTTTTTTCCAAATTCAACATAATAAAAAAATCAAGAACTATTCGTAAGAAATTTCAATTTTAATTCGAAAAAACTAGAACATGATTAAACACGATGTAATGTTGAAGGTGAATCCTGATAACCTTTAAGAATATAATTCAAAGACAGCGAACTATTTGCTTCCGACCGGCGAATTTCCTTGTTAACCGTGACACACCGTGAATACACTTTCAAAAAATCAACACCCTGACTAATAATACGCCGAGGTGGGTTACAGGTTAAACATTTGCATTTCGTAGAAGATCAACAGACCAAGGCCTAATGAACCCGCTAAATTATAACACTGTCTGCGGTTCCTCACTTCTGTGATTCGTGAATGTGTGTAACACGCACATTCTGGTCAGCCAAAGGTACAAAAAAAAAAAAACAACCAAAATGTACAACATAATCTCTTCCTGAACAAAGTACTCGAACTCGCTGACATTATCTATTGAACTTAATATGAGATTCTTACAGAATTCAATATTTTCAATAAAATAATGACACAATAATAAAGAAAAGCCCGGTTATAACATTAAATGCTACTATCATAAAATTCAATACCTAACAGGAAATCGCAAAACTATAGTCCGTGTCATGAAAGCAAATAGTCACGTGTTTGAAGAATACAATTTACGAACCGTGAGATGAAAAAAAAATATGCCAAATGAACGCTTCTTCTCTCAATATACAATATTATTGGATTAATGTTTTGATATAAATGAGAAACAAGTAATTTAGAAAGTTTATAACAAAATTTTATTTTTATGTATAAATCAGTTTGCACAATTCAGTGATCCCATCATTTAAAAGAATAGATCTAAAAACTATAGTATATTAAAACATAGTTTCATGTATTATTTGAGAAGAGTATTTTTTAAAAGTCCGGCTTGAAAATGATAGCCGCTTAAAACATGGTTTACATCATATAAAAATGAAATTAATTCGAATAACACTTAAACCATAAACAACATACGATTTTGCACTAAACTTCCCAAACCGCACTGATTTGTTAAAATATTTTACGAAAACTTACAATGACATAATTTTTTTTAAATAATCATAAATTAACAAGTAATTACGGAATAATGATCTAGAAATACAACTTATAATCATTCTTAATTATTACATGATACGTAAGATGAGATCGGTGTATGTCTGCGCTTTAAAATGATTCTAAAAATAAAACCTCGTAAATAAATGCAGTTATGACTACTAAAAGTAAGATCAAATTCAAAAGTCATTTAATTTCAATGGAAAGACATAAAAACGAATTATTTGTCATACAAAAACAAAAGCATTAACAATGAAAGAGAAAACTCTTATTTCCGGCGATAAAAATAGTATTCGTTTTCTTCCAACTTCAATATTCATATCCTTTGATTTTTCTTCACACACAATGAATAAAATAATTATCTGTTCAAGATGATAAGTAAGTGAAGTAAAATAAAAATGAATACTTCATCATCATTTTTAGATTAAAACTGAATAAAGTAACCGTAATAAATGTGAAAATATTACAATTTGCTAAGATTTCAGTAAAAAAAACTCAATCGCTAATTAACTTTAGATTACTACCAACACCGGAATTATTTAAATGTTTTCACTAATTCGTTGCTGAACATCAGTTTTCTTATGACAATGGCCGTAATTAATCATTGAAGTAAAAATGCCAGAAGATAGTGTTTTTTCTTTTTCTGAGAGTAATGATGTCCAATAAATCGCTAGTTTCTTTGATGAACATAATAAAAGTAAAATTTTAAAAACTGAACATCTTCAGCATTTCGATAAGATCAGAATATAACCTAAAATTAAAAGGGAATCGGAAACTATTTCTCTCCTCAGTTTTGCTAGGAAGCATGGTACTACCGAATGGTTGTTATTCTTGAGAAAGGTAAAATTATATTCGCGAGTAGTTTAGTCAGCCATGTAATTGATCTATTTGGATTTGGCAATATTATAAACTCAACATAATAGCAGAAGGTATACGAGTTGGTTTTCCGCAAATTTATATTTTCATACACAATGTTTCTGTGTGTGTATACTTGTATGTATGTGTGTAATGAAGTTTAAAAAAATCACCTTTGTTTGTCAGCAGATTAACGTGATTAAAAAAACATCAACTCGAAATAAAGTAAAAACGGAATATTTTAACAATTTACTCTGGGCTGTAGTAGAAATAACTGTAGTAGATAAACAAAAGAAATTTTTTTTAATGTTTAGCGTGGTATCATTTCTTGAATTTCTTTTTGCGTACATTACAGATCTGTAAATACAACTTTTCTACCACCATTGTTTTAAATAAATTACGCTTCAAAAAAAAAAAAAAGGTAAAAATACTTAAAATCTGTAAAGTTTATAATTTTACATGGCCATACCTGTGTTGGATGATTTCGCTGACGCTTTTCTTTTATAAATAGCCTCAGGCACATCCCGAATTAACGTCCAACAGTAATCAGATAGAATGTTAGTATTAAATTTCCCTTTATAGCGAGCGGCTTTCCATCACCGAAATGTCCTGGTGGAAACATTTACCGTGTTCGTCACTTACGTTTCCGAAGTTGTCCGGGAAAACCCCAGATGTGAGAGGAGGAAATGTATTTAAAGACATATTACATCCCATAAACCTGCAAGGGTAATAGTAAGAAGTTGATTACCAATATCGTGGTAATGGTCGGATTTTTTTTGCCGAGAAAACTTTTGCAAACGTGTTTAAATGAAGCCCAAGCGGCATTTTCCTAGATTATTTAACATCGAGTTAAATAGATATCTTTAACCAAATCTCTTATTTGAGGACAAAAAAATATTCCTTCTTTTATTTTTCCTTCACTTACATTCGGAAATTTCAGCCCGATGTAAAACAATCTAGGACTATCCTCCATTGCTTTTACAAAATTTTTCATTAATCCTAGCCTGATATGGAGAGGGGATAAAAATATTTTTTTCGGTTCAACTAAGGTCTAACGAATGTTTCTCCCATCTGGAATTAAGTTGTCTCCTTTCTTCCACTCTTTGATAACATAATGATTATCCCTAGCTCGGCTGCCTCATTCTCAAAGAAAACACATGTACTTAGTATAGCCTAACTGCATGCCTAACAAAATAGCTATAACTTTCAAATCACCAAATATGTTCCAGTTATGTCTTTATAATTTATTTTTTCAAGAACGTCTTTCATCACATCGTATGTATCTTTCAAATTAATTCCATAAACGATTGGTATCAAAGGATTGTTACGATTGTGTAGTAGAACCACTTTTACACTATACTTGGATGAATCTATGAAAAGGCACCAGTCCTCAGGTTTATAAACTTGTACTAAGTGCAACATAAGCTCATCAATATTTGTGCAATAAACCAAATTATTTCCATCAATAAAATACTGAAAATGTTTTTTTGTCGGCTTCGAATGCTTGAAATTTTTGTTTCTTTGTTAAGTAAATTCCAACCTTGCAGTCTTGATCCTAACCGTTCAACTAAATTTTTGATAAATTTAAATCCCTAACAAAGTCATTTAATTCATCTTGTGATATAAGATGTGGCTTATTGCAAGATAAATCAAAATCATTGTTGTGTTCTTCAGTACTGCCCGATTCTTCATCGCTGCTTTCGAAACATACATTTACAGATGGCTCAGGAACTGGAATAACTTCACTGAAAGGTACAGGACTGATTGCAAATTGCAATGAAGGGTATTTTACAATATGTTTAGATTTCTTAAGAAATTCCAGACACGCTTGTTAAACTAACAATCGGTTACATGATCCTTTGGTTCACGCCAAACCTTCCGTACACCAAATGACAAAGCCTTCTGTGTACGTTTCAGCCATCCTCTTAAATACATAGAACAATTAGTGCATCCTATATGAGGACCCCACGTCTTATCCTGATCACCAATTTTACACTGAAAGTACAAATGATACGCTCTTTTAATTAAAAGTGTAATGTTTTTATTATTTGATTTTATGGTAAACTAACCACATACATAATAATAGGCATCCACATCATTTACACAAATTTCGAGGCATTATGACACCGCACTGTTATAAACTTAAGACAGCAGTAAGAATGAACAAAATTAATTCATTCCTAAATCCAGTGCTTAATACAAACAATACAGCTGTGTTTTCAGCTACATGTTTTGACCTGCACAGACATGATTAATCTTGTCCGTAAAGGCCCACTCTTCAGTATTAAATATGATGTCATAATATGTGACTACGATATGATGAATTCTTTGTCTAGTATTTGTTTATTTATAACTTACAATATTTTTCAATAATGGTGGGTGATAGAAAGATTCGAGTTCATATTCGTTTTTAGCATCAATTAAGTGATTAAAATCATGTATCGCATGTTAGGAAACAAAAATTATGTTTATCAGTGATAATAAACACTAATTTTATTTGTTACTTTCATTGGAATTAAAAGCGGAAGTTATTTTCTAATTCTACTTATCCCTCATTTACAAATGAGAATTAATGAATTGTAAATGAAAGCACAATAGTTAAAAAAATAATAATAATATAGAAATAACAATAAAGAATAACGTACATGCCAAAATTTGTTTTGAACTGCTATAGCATACGTAGGAAGTCTTCAGAATATTAATACAAAATATGCATTAGTAATCGTAATAATAATAATAGTACTAATTGTGTTAACAACGCTCATTTACGTTTGGTTAAGGTTCCATCAGACAAGACAGATGAGATGTAAAATAATAAGCTGTACTTTTAATATAGAGGAATCCTGATTGTCTGAAATAATGAATGGTCAGTTGTTTCCGGTTGGTGGGATGTAAGATTGCTTACAATAGTTGTAATTCGAACTAGTCTAAATAAAAAATGAAATTTACCATTTCTTCATCATTCTTACATACGACGTTTGTTAGTGAGTAATGAGTTATTATTTTTACAAAAACATTTGTTTCACATATGATTATTTTCCGGTTACAGAGATGCAGGTTACGTAGAATTAATGTATATCCCGTTTAAAACATTACATCTGTAGTTAAGTAATAGACTGTCTATAAACGTACAACATACCACATTTTTTAAAATTTACTCTCCTCTTGTAAACATTAATTATTACAAATGTATCACATCAATAGTCTACTTTTTGTGTATTTTTAAACATAAAAAAATTATTTATGAAAGCATGCAACGTGCGTGAGTAATGTTATTTTTCAGAATAAAACGTTCCTCTGTTATTAATTCCCTTTTCAAACTAAAAATTCTCACAATATTCTGAACTATTTTCTCATACAAACAATAATAACAATAAAAAATATTATTTTAACATGGTAAGGAAGGAAAATAATACTTCTACTAAAGTTAAATACGAATATATAAACCAAATACAAGTACATGGGAATGAATAATTACCATATGATTTACAATTACGCTCGTTTTAGTTGCTTTATTATTGATCACTTATTACAAATTAATCAAAGAAATTCTCAAAACCACAAGTATTAAATTGGGCATGTTTGACATTGTTACAACACATATAAAATACTATTGAGCTCACAGCATCCAATAATAAAACTCAAAGATTCATAAATAAATATATTAATGTGATACATAGCAACACATATGTTGATTACGCCAGGAATAGGTAGATATATATATACTACTCGGTCGATAAGAAACGAACTTTCTCAGCATTCAGAGTTTTTCAAATCTATCCAACAATTAAGAACAGCATACGTATATGATAGGTTCGTTTCTACGTTAAAAAAAAACTAAAGCTAATGAAGAAAACTCTTAATATTTTACCCTAAATCACATTCTAATTGATGTTCAATGAAGGCAACTTCCCTTGACTAATTGAATTCTTTGCATGTACTCGTATAATAGATGTAGTACTTAATTTTAACATATGTGCTCATGAATATACTGAATTGAATACCTGAAGAGGTTACCTTAATATGTTAGGAACAATTTTACAAAATACTGAGTTAATTGAGAATAGTTTCTTCCCATTTTCATTATAACACAACGAATTTTTTCTTTAAAAGTCCAATCATTGGTATATATCCAAATACTAAATGAAATATCAGTTGCCGAATATTCAGAAGGATTTTCAAATTGCCGTCAATCCAGAAGAAATCGCAACGGGTGTTGTGGTATCACGAGTCGAAAACTCCGATTACTGTGCAGCGAACTTTTAGATGGGAATACCGACGACGAGCACCGGATAGCAAGAGTATCGTTGCGTGGTATGCAAAGCTTAAGGAGTGTAGAAGTGTAGTCGAACTTCCGCGAAAACGGGTGGCCATCTGTGAGTGAAGAGAAGGTTGAGGTTGTGCAGCAAGCATTTCTACATAGCCCTTCCAAATCTACCCGTCGCATCTCGTACACTAGGGATTCCCCGGTCAACAGTGCACAAAATTTTACACAAGAAACTAAGGTTGCACGCGTATAAAGATCAGATATTACAACATCCATAGGCGAATGACGGCCCTCGTTGTGCTGCCTTTGCGATCAAGATTTTGCAACGGATTGATAACGACAATGAGTATCTGCAGAGTATGAGTTTTTCAGACCAGGCTACTATGCACACCTCAGGGAAAGTAAACAGGCATAACGTGAGAATATGGGCTTAGAATTACCAGGGAAAATTTAAATTCTCCTAAAGTGAATGTGTGGTGTGGGTTTGATGAACAGAATCATTGGTCCCTTCTTTTTCAAGCAATCAATAACAACTAACATTTACCTGGATAGGCTACAAAACTTTGCTATACCTCAACTAAATGACTTGCAGACTAGGGTAGTTTTTCAGCAGGATGAATCATTTCATGGCAGACGGAATGGGCGCGACGGTCCCACTCTCTGGCCACTGCCATCACTAGACATGACTCTCTTAGACATTTTCCTCCGGGGTTGTGTTAAAGAACAGAGTCTATGCAACACCCGTGCCTGATCTGGACACAATGAGACGAGACTTCACATAACTGAAGTTGTTGCAACTATTTATTCGGTAATACTAGCGTTACCGAAAAAATGTAGACCAACACATGGCATGAAATTGGTTATCGGTTGGACATCTAAATATTCATGTTAAAATTTATTGACATGGTAAAAAAAACACTTGATTTTCATAATAAATACACGGTGTCCAGGGATTAAAGAAGAAAAGCTTCATTAGTGTTTGGTCATGTTAAATAATTTAAAACCGTCCTTTGATCAGACATCAAACTTTAAGTAGGAGTTAGTTATTGCCAATGTTAGATTAGGTCATATTTTCAATAAAGACTAAGTCAACAACATAACAAAAAAAACATTTTTCAGTTTGGTTAATTTGATGCGATTTATGCTTAAAAATATACAAGTTAAACATTTATTTTACTCATTACATGGTACTGTGCAAATCTGTGTGCTATGAATTTTACAATATATAGGCAGTCTATTATTTATAGGATAATCCACCCGATCATTCATTATATAAAAGAAAATGAAAAATATTTAAACTTTATTCTCTATTTATCGTCAGTAAAAACGAGCAAATAATAGATTTTATTAATTTAAGAAAATACAGGTTTTTAAAGTACAGGCATTAAGATAAAAAAAGCCGTTTTAATTCAACTCACATTCTCCGAGACTAAAATGAAGATATATTAATGAAAATTATATAAAACAGCTAACACAAATTACAAATTTATAATTATTTCCACACTCCGAACTTAAAATGGCTAATTTAAATTAAAAAGAATCTTTATAAATAAAACCTTATTATATAAAGCAATCCACGAATAGTTAGATAAAATAGCATGTTGCAAAAAACTAATCATCCTATTTACAATCCAGTTTGTAAAATTGACTGCCACTAATGGATTACGATAACCAGAATTAAATAGATTGCGTTAAACCTCTTATTAATACCACCCGAACAGATTAAAATACATTTGATGTAACGACGTGAAAATTTATATCAATTTATAACAAGACCAAAAAAAGGATAGAATTGACGGATTATCAGATTTTATCACCTATCTTCTTATAATAATTAATATGAATTAAAAATTCATTCAAAATACCGAATGCTGAATTCTTTACACAAAATACAGATATAAAAGCAAGTAAGAAATACAGGCAGATACAGAATAAGTTAACAGAATTACATTACATCTCGCATTAAACAGCCATAAAAATATTTCACGGATATTACCTGCTACGTAAGATTTACATTTTTTTTAAATTAAAGATTCACTTTATTATTAGGTTGAGTATATAAATGCTACAATTTTCAGATTAAAATATTTTAATAAAATGCTAGTAACGAGTTTATCAGTAAATACAAAATACAGTGAAAGTTTTGCAATTCAGGTCAAAGTTATTTCAATGAACGTCAGAGCGCTTACAATTCAGTTATGACAAGTAATTATTTATTTATTACTGAAAAATTTTAAGATAAATAGACAACTAAAAATACACAAGTAGTGAAGGAATTATGAAATCGATAGCCTACACAGATAAGAAAGTTAAACTACGAACACCATTGAACGAAACATGAAATTGATTTAATTGCTATATTCCTAATATTATTTGTTTTGAACCTCAATTAACTTAATACCATAAAAAGCAATGCAGTTTTCAATGACAATTACTATTCAGTCTGTTTCACACCAAGAAACATAAATATATCTTGTTGTCTTAGAAACATTGTTTCTGAGAAATATAGAATAAGCAGCAAAATCAGAAAAAATCTTATCCGGACTTAAGATGAGTAAAGACATTTCTCAGGGAACACTGCGGGACGTTTACTTTTAAATATTAAGTTTATAAAACAACGATGTGTTTTATTTTTATAAATGCTGAAATTCTTTTTCTCAAGTTTTGTCTAAAATACCATTGGATCATTTCTACAACATCTAAGCAAACTAAATTTTTTCTCAGTTTATATGTAAGTGTATTGACACTTACATATTCATTTCCTTGGCTCTCTTTATTAAATATAAAAATACTATATTCATTCACTAGAAACTGACAGTTTAAAATGATCCAATGCTCCTTGAAGTAAAAACCGAGGCTAAAGATAACATTTCAACGACAAAAGAAAAAGTATATGAATGATCAACAAAAATGGACATTAAAAAAGTTTAATTACAGCTAATATTTTCAGCGAAGAATAATTTGTTTGTATTTGATGTATTAAGGACAGTTTCAAACTATCGTCGTTAGTGATAGTTCGTTTATTGAGGACGGGTCGTAGGTGTTTCCTGGCTCCAGGTTTTGAATAGGAAAATGACCACCAAAATAGAGTAGTGTTTTATGAGTTATGTATAACACAAAAATATTAATACATAATTCACAAAAGTTTTAAGGAAATAATAAAACAATTCAGCAGGCTACTATTTGTACATTTTCTTTTGTTCAAATATAAAACAACAATGTGTAATAACGAATAGTAAAACATAATTTGGTCAGATCTGTTTCTATACGTAAAAGAAATCGCTTATCAAAAACGTTTAACCTCTGAAAGAAAGATTTCAGATTAAATTTTAACAGAACAAAGCGTCAAATTCATTCTGAAGATTGCAATTTATTGCCCCACTTGTGTGACTGATCACGTTAATCTAAGCATGATAATAATCAGCAAATATTCCAGCTAGTTTACTTTATACAAGATTGTTTGGGATGGCTATATTATAATAGATTTTGGCCAGAAAAGCCATTTCTACCTTTATTGTTGAGGGCATGAATTCTTATCAGCCAGTTTTTCTTTCGTTACGATCGGCCTATCGTGTTCCCTTTTGCAGCAATTCTCCCAAATTCATTCAGAAACGCATTCTGCCTCTCTCATCTTGACTTGCCACTAGCATGTTTGCCTTGCTCATGGTAATATAAAAAAAAAGGTTCTTCAACAAGTTCTGAGAAGTCGCGACCACTCGTGCGGATCTGTTGTGATTGTTGGATTCCAAATAAAAAATCCAAAAATTTAACCCCCTTATTAATTTAGATAGCGCCCTTGGTTTTTTTTTACAGTATATATAAATAACATAAATAAGCAGAAGTAAACATGAACAAAAAAAAGGTAAATTTCTATGAAGTAAATTAATATATCATTTCAGCAGCAGTTTATAAAAAATATTTGCTGGACATTTTCTTTAAAAAAGGTGGGACTAAATACACCGGCAAGTTTAATTTTCGTTATCGACACGGATGTGGAGCTGTTCTTTCTTTAGAATAATTTTTTTCATATTATCATTTGTTGACTACCATGCAAACTTTGATAAATTGGTAAAAAAGAAAACTTATTTAAATTTAACGATAAACCCTGCAATTTTTATAAGAGTACCTTCTATTCTCGACTTGGATAATTTACTACTACTTTAGCTAAATTTTTTTTTTAAAAAACATCCGGAGGACGAATTATAAAGAAAATTTTATCTCAACAGCTGGTACTAAATAAGTTATTAAAAAATAAACAAAATCCGAAATGTTAAATAAAAGGTTTCTTTAAGCTAAACTTGTCTACGCATCAATATTATCTTAAAATTAAAACAAGTTAAAATAACATTATGATAAATCATTGGACCTTCCATTGGCATCTGTGCATTTTTTAATTTTATTTTAGACCTATCAGCTCATGTTATCCCTTAAATGGAAGTCAAGTTCATAGGATGTCAATGAAAAGATTTTAAACTTATTTGTTTTTCTTTCGAATTAAGTTTTATTATAGTGTAACTTAGTTCAACACAGATTCTAGTTGTTGGTTTTTGTTGCCGGAAGTCTCTTTTTTCAGTTTAAGATTCTAGTTGAACTTAATTTTCGATTCATTACCAAAGCGGTAAGTTCAACTCCCAAATTAAATCACATTAAAGCCAGCTAAACTTTTCTGTTGAAAAGTAATACCTTTTTTTTTATATCAATACATCATTTAAGAATGTTTTAACCTCTTGAATTTGATATTCTCAAAATCTTAAGTCTAAACATGAATATAGATAGCGTAGCGTAAACTTTCCAGGGCGGGCTCTCCATCTTTATACCTTGTCAATTAATATATTTTTCTGCAGTTAGCTATTTACTGAAAGATTCATATATTAAATTTTTTTGCCCTTCTCGCATTAGGTTTAATTTTTAAAATTATGATAGTATTACTGCTTTCTCACCCGTTATAAACAACCATAACTAAGCAGCGCTTCTGTTCTCTAAGTAATGTATATACATACAATATTCTACATCGTGTATTTTTGTATTCCGTAACAAAATAGGAACCAGTTTTGTTCGGCTTGCCGATATATAATAAACTATAAAGTTTTCTCATAGAATTAAAAATATGTGAGACTGAATGAAAACCAGTTCGTTTCATGCAATTCTTCAGCAGTCTTAGACAAGAGCCGTACAAACAGGAAAAAATCTATATATATTTCTTCTTCATTTTTTAGGCTTATTATACGTGTCCATCCTCTGTTCTTTAATTATCTCCTCATCATTAGGGATACTTTTCTCTGTCAGTAGAAAATATTTCCAAATTTGGATTAATCTAAAAAATACATATGTTCTGAGTAAAGGTAAAAATGTGTTCTTATTCCACAACCTACTTCACATGTTCGTTATCCAATTCGAATTTCATTTAATGTTTCGCTCTTGTAAATCACGTCAACATAAAACAAGCTCATGCTCTTTTCGTTTTCCTTTCCCTTTTACGTCACAAAATTGTCCTCCGGAATATTTCCGTTTTGTTCTTTGAATATTACACTAAAAATATGTTAAATACTCGTAATAAATCATTATATTTCGAGTTCGTTCAATTTATTACAGCCTATTAGTTCAAAAAACTTTCTCTTACTATTTTTTTCTGACGACAACGCTTTGGTCACTTTGCCCCATGAGAATGGAAATTTGTACCGCGTGAAAGATGCCATGCCTGACCGTAATTCGAACCCAGGACTTCCAGTTGAAAGACTGTGACGTTACCAATAAGATCGGCATATAATATCATAATTTCAAATCTAAGAACTACAATCCAAGAAAGTTTGTTTACATTATATTATTCCCAAAACAAGTAATATAATTAAAACTGATTATTTTAAATACTACATTCAGAATAAGAGCCGTGCATTCTAATTATCCGATGAAAGATAATTATACTGTTGACTGTAACAAATAAGATTTAATTACATCAAATTAAACGGTAGATTGCATTCAAATTTTATGTAATTTTTTTTAATATATTAAGAATGAGACAGATAAGTTACCATTCACAATTTTTATTTTTTATTCTTACGGTTATGAGCTCAATATAACTTATGATCATGCGTATAACTGAAAATATAAATTTTTACTTAACGTATTAGCACTGTATTTATTAGGGTAATATATTTAACTATTAAAAAATGTTAGTAATTTTCCTAATAATTTACAGAAATAAAAATATGACATACATGAACTCAAAAATAGTCCAATTCAAACAATTTGTACCACATCCAATCAAGTTAACGTATATTTTTTTTAACTTGCTTAAAATTAAACTGACTGAATATTTATTTTTCTGCTGCGATTGTTTGTATACCCAAGATCTATTCTCCATTGAGGTGTTGCATAAGCATTTCACGTAACTAAGAGCTAACAAAAGAATGAAAATAAAGGAAACAATAAATAACATTCCGTAAACTAACTATTAACCTGGCAGTGCAGTCGGTATAATAGATCTCTACTGCACCATAATAGCCGTATTAACATTGTTTAATGTTTGAGTAGTAGCTTAATATATCGTGAAAACGCCATAAAATGCAGTCTGCTGTCGGCTGGTATCGGATACGTACACGTAGAGAGTAAAAACAAGAATAAAAATGAGAATCTACCGTAAAATGGAAGCATGTAAACTTTATTGGTAATCAACCAAAATTATTGACGTCTATATAGCTGCAACATATTATCTATTTCTTAACATCTGTTATTTTAATTTTATTAAAATAAGACGAAAGACTATAAAACTCAGTAGGTAATTCAGATATACCTTTACCCTGCGCCTGTTTGATTAATGAATGTTAGATTGATCATTTATTTTCAGAGTATCCGTTTTCTGACATATACTGGAATTCGTTCCGATATATGAAAAAATATATATATTTGGGGTTATAAAAATATTTTATATTAAAATATAAATAATAATATATTATTTGTATTTGGGATTATATTTAATTTGCTTATATAAATTTGGGAGAAAATATCAGGCATTACACAATCAAGAAAATAAATATAATCATTAGGAAAGAAAGGGAAATCGCAAAGGTTTTGACTAATTTCGCGAGAGATTTATAAGTTCAAAACCAGCTATTTATTCATAACTAAATTAAGAAGCAATATGTAAATTTAACCTGTTAACAAAGACTTTTCTCTACAATGCATACATAATCAAATTTATTACCAAAATACAAGAATTATTTTTTTATTAATATATTAGTAAGATTTTTTTTTCTCAAGATAGACGAGACAATAATATGAGGTTACATAGAATATACTGAGTAACTATTTCAAAAGGTAAAAGAGAGTTTAAAGAATGAAAAGATAATATCTTTTCAGAAAAAAAAATTGTAAGAAAATTAGTATTATTTCTTAGATATTTAGTTTTTCCCGTGAAGTTGGTAAAATAATTACGTATCATAACAATAAATTTTGCGCCTTCAAAACCTGAAAGGTGTTGTTAGCATAATATGCAATAATTTTATCTTTCATATGTGGTAATTAATAAATAACACACTAGATCATCGTACACCTAAAAGCTGGATTCATATTACTAAATTCAGCTCTAAGCAATTTCTCGTACATAAATATCGGCACGCTTTACTCACGTTCAGCAACTCTAATTTGCATAACGCTACATCTTTGGTTTAAGTAATTCTTATGATCAAGAATAAGTATGGATTGAAACATGTTATTAATGACGCTCTAGAACACAGACGTAGCATTCATTAACGAATCGCTTACCAGAATTTAAATCAAGGTTATTCTGGATGATACCAGTTTTTAGTAAAGGTGATCAGTAGACCTGTGATTTTAAGACGAGAGATTTTTAAATTAAGATAATTGGTTAAAAATTTGAAAATGAAAAAAAAATTATCATTAAGAAAAAGTAAAAATTTCTGCGAAACTAGAAGAAATGCTATTAAAAGAAAGTTCAATACATTTCAAAAAAACAAAATCTGCAGCTGAGGTAATAGTTGTTTAGAAACAACTGAATATATTTGTGATTTAATCATCTATAAAGTAAAATATGCAATATTTCAGAAAATATCATTCTGCGTTTAGGAAAATCCAAGCCGTAAAATAGCAGAAATGTATTTTTGGAGAAATTAAATTTTTTAAGTTCTGTAAAAAGCAGATATATATAAGAAGCAAATAAATAAATCAGAAGGCGCACTGTACGTATAAAATGGAACATTTCTCAACAGAACAACCTTTGCCGAGAACGCACCCGAACTTATAATCATTAAATAAATTATAACCACATTTCACGACTAAAAATTTTCCATATAGCTTATATGAAATGAGAAAATCTTAATATGTGCCACTAGAGCTTGGCGAATGAAGTTCAATCGCAACGATGTAGGGAATCACGGAACGCCCGTCGAACGATGAATGCGATCAATTATTCATATAATATTAATTTTTAAAAAATAAATAAATCTTATTTTACCATAAAAAAAAACGTTTTTCTTGTGATAACCAACTGAAATTTCCTTTCACATTTTTTCAAGTTACCTCATATTTTAAGCCACTTTTAAATAATATTGCATATTATTTCAAAACGTTTACTTGATTCTCATTCAAAAGAGAAGCCAAATGACTTTTCATTTGCCTTCTCTACCAAAATTTTAACGGGAAATGCCCATTACGCAACGTATTGATTCTGATAGGCGAAAATATGATGCAGATATTTTCAACTATATTCGTTCCTCGATTCCCCACAGTTATTGATAAATCCTTGTTGCTAAAGTTTTCCTCACGGATGCAGACAAAATAACATTGACTGAAACGTCAATGACAATTTGTCTTTTGTCTAATCCGACAAACTAAACATTGATCTTAGCATAAATAATTAACTGAAAAAATGTAATCCGCATTATTATGGTTACACTAAACGTACTTTCTAATTTAAAAAAAAAAACCATCCTAAATGGCTTAACGACAAAATAAAAATAGGAGAATGGCCTAGAACTTTCAACGTCGTTTTTCATCACCAAAAACAAACGCGATTCTTTAATACTATTTATTTACTGGTGGAACTGTGCAATTGAATGAAATCTTTCCTTAGTGCAAGTTCAACGTATGACCACGAGTCCGACTATAAAAATTTCTTATAAAGAATGGATCGGAAATTGAATAGTGCCCATTTAAGATCATGAAAGCTTCAATGAGAGTTCCATTCAACGTCGATATGCCAAAGTGGAAAGATCCACGAAACGAAGGCGATGGATCCTCACACATTTGTTTTAAAGAAGGAATAATAAGTTTTGTTGTCTACCTTTGGATCTTTTCAAAGTGGTGAATATCTCCCAGAAAAACAAGAATTCCAGACTCCAGCAGCGAATTCCAATTAATATAAAAGCTCAAAATTTTTAAAACTAATTAATGGTCAAAATGTTATGTTATAAAAAATAAAAATGAAAAACTGATATTTTTTATCAAATATAATACGTTGGCCGTCCTTCTTCTTATTCTTCTGTAAATAAAATATAAAGAATTTCTACTCCTTTCCAAACCAATAAGAGGAATGTGGGAGTTTGCATCGTTAACAAAACGTCTTGGGTACTAAAGGAAGTTTATTTTTATTACCTGCCAAAAGAAAGCGAAACGTGATAAAATTTAGCCAAATTAAAAAAAAGTTGTGTTTTCTTCAGTCTTTCACTAGAAAACATTAAAATACATTCACCGGAAGATAGGCAAAAAAACAGATTAACGGTTTTGATTACGAAACAAGGGATGAAAAAAATCATATCATGAAGTGCAATTATGAATGAGAGTACGGAAGAAAAATGTTACCGCTATAAAATAGTAAATTCTGTAGCAATAGCGCCCTAATTCTGGTAGCCGCCTTTTAACAAAGAAATAGTCTCATACATTATTAAACAACAATACCTTTGTCTCATGTATAGCACGGTCTTGTTTATTATCGATCTTCATTGAGTGATGAAACTGTATTATTACTAGGCTACGCTATAATCAAACCAGCGGGTTGGTCTAGTGGTGAACGCGTTTTCGCAAATCAGCTGATTTCGAAGTTCAGAGTTCCAGCGTTCAAGTCCTAGTAGTCCGTTAATTTTATACGGATTTGAATACAAGATCGTGGATACCGTTGTTCTTTGGTGGTTGGGTTTCAATTAATCACACATCTCAAGAATGGTCGAACTGAGGCTGTACAAGACTACACTTCATTTACAATAATAAATATCATTCTCATTCATCCTCTGAAGTATTATCTGAAAGGTAATTACCGGAGACTAAACAGTAAAATGAAAGGCTACATTATAATCAGATACCTTATAAATAATAAGAGTTAATCATTTAGATAAAATAGTCTAAAATACCCAGTATAAACTCAAAAATCAGCTTCCTAGGTACTTCAAAGTGAATGTATTACAAAAAAAATTATCGAAACAAAAATAAGTTATAGTTATTTAAATTATTAGAACGTAAACCAAAAGTAGGAAATACAGGTTTTCAAATCACCTACAGAGTGGGCGAAAAGTTCCTTTACATGTTAATAGCATAGTACAGTTAGATATGTAGATAAACATATTTTTGAATACAAAGAACGTTTACGTCTGGTTAACAGTACTCTTCCATGTTCGATGCATAGGTTCATGCGTCACCAAGTTCTTGTGTGCATCTGCTGCAAATATCAGGGGGTGATCCTTTCAAATGACATGCGAACTCCGTCTTTCAGTTTCTCCGAATTGCACTCGATTTCCTCATAAAAGTGCGAATTGTCTTTTGCCCCAAAAAATACGTTGCGATTTCGTGAACAACGATAAATCGCGCACCCGTCAGAGATTATAACTTTTTTTGACCATTTGTTCGTGGGAAACGTGCGAGCTTCATTTCACATTCATGCACACGTTGTTCCTAGCCAAACGCGCCTCAGCAGTGAAAGCACGAGTAGCCGCCAAGGGTTAACTCGAGACAGTCACGTCCTTTCCACACTAACCGAAGTGACATGCGCAGGACTCAGCTTATGGCGGGAAATAAAGAGCCAATCTACTCAACAGAAAAATACAAAAAAATAAATAAAAATCAGAAAAATACAAAAAATATACCGTTTTTTGAACGCATAACAATGTTTATCTACATATCCAACTGTCCATGCTATTAACATGTAACCGGACTTTTCGCCCACTCTGTACAATAATGATCACAGAAATATATGTTGCAGAAAGGACATCGTTAAACGTTTCGAATAAAACTTACCTAATAAGTATAAAACTTAACTGTCTTTATTATACATACAATTTATATTTTTATATACATCTTTTTAATTTACGATATGAAATATAATTTCATATATTTTATTTCACTGACTGACTTTAATCACCCGGGATGTATTAAATAATTAAATCTTACCAAGAAATGATGTAACTAAATAAGGAAACGTAATGAACATAACCATATGGCTAGGACAAAGGTATTCAAGCGCGATTGAATGAGAAGGAATGATGGAATGCTGAGGAGAAAGAAAGACGAAGAAATAATATTCTACGGTATTCCGTCTGTCAACACATCACACTACACACTAGTTTACCATTACAAAGCGTTGTTTGACTTGTTATTGAAAACACAACTAGAATTATTGAATCCTTTCGGGACAAAATGTGTGAATCAACAGAATTCTCTTTCTATCAACAAACACGAACATTTAACTGTCCAAAGAGAAAAAAAAAAACAGGTTATCAAAAAAAATCTTATATTTTTATGTTTGACAAGTAGCAAATGCCAGCAACACAGTAAAGAAGACAAGCACGTGAAAAAAGATTTATTCTCATTAGGTTAAAAGAAAGAAAATAACCTAATTCAAATTCAGGAAGGAGAGATTCACTTAAATTTCATATTAAAAAATAATACAAAAAGCAGTATTTTTCATTACGCATAACTAATAGTTACACTCTTTTCAGGAAACTTATTAAACACTAAAATGTGAATAGAAGCTTTAGAATTACTGTTCTTATTTTATCAGTAAGAAATTTTATTTTCCCCTATAGAAATTTATTTTTCCCTATAATTTTAGAGTACGAAGAACTAGCATTCAGTATATACGACCAACGAAGTTTAAACTACAGATCTTTTATAAACCTCTTTGCTGCCTACATGTATAACATTGTATTTACTGATAATGTTCAAAAGAAAAACACACTATTATTTAATGGCTAAAAGACTAAAAGAGATGGAATGAATAACCCCAGGATTACAGAGCGAGATCCACCTCTAAAAACTGAATTCTATTTATAAGATCAAAAACATACAACTATGGTGTAATGTACTATTAATAATTTGATTCTGACAATTATTTAACATATAATTAAGGTTACGTAGTTCTTATAAGAACATATAAAAAAAACTTGATATTTTGTAAGAAAAATATATGAAATTATTCAACTGAAAATTTTGTTTCAATTAAAGTAAGTTTCCCGTAATAAATCTTACCATTAAACTAATAAGTTCCGCACGCGCGTCGCGCTCTGCTTATTCACACACAAGCGCGCGCGCACGTATGCAGATTAAAGAGAGAGAGTTTACAATTTAGTAAACTATTTTTAGAACTTAAAAATGTTTTAATATTTAGTGTTTAAGTAAAAATAACAATCTTTCCTGAATATAACAGTATTCTAATAAATATAAATATGTTGTACTATGTTATAATAATTAAATATATTTTTAACATATATTAAGTTAACAACATACAATTTATAACATTAATTAAAATTAAATCGATCTGATATTTTTACACGATTTTAACAATTTTGATTTTCCTCGAAAATAAATATAACTTCAGTTTATTACAATATATTGATTGAATCTAATCAACGGTTTTTGATCAAACAGTTCCGTTTTCAATAAATTCCGAAGTAACACGCCTATAGTTAGATATAACCCACCGGGTTAGTCTAGCAGTGAACTCGTCTGCGCAAATCAACTAATTTCGAAGTCGAGAGTTCTGGGGGTCCAAATCCTAGTAGAGGCTGTTGCTTTTATACGGATTTGAATACTAGATCGTTGATACCGGTGTTCTTTGATGGTTGGGTTTCAATTAACCACACATCACAGTAACGGTCGACATGGACTGAACAAGACAACACCGCATTTACATTCATACATATCATCCTCATTCATCCTCTGAAGTAATACCTTATGGTGGTTCGTTCCGGATGCTTAACAGAAAAAGAGAAGACTATCATCGTGAAATATAAAATACTATATTGTTTGACGAACAAAAATCTTTTCAAAAAAAAATTTCCAGGCAATAAAATAATTTTTAAAAAAATATTGGCTCCAAGGACTTAATTTTTTTCAGTTTAATTCTCCATTCACTATATTATTATTATTTTTTTTTATGAAAAGGTCAGTCGATAAAGTGAAAACATAATAACTTGCTTAACATACAGTGAGCCTTCAAATTTCATAATAAGTTTGTCTTAACAAAGCCCAACTCTTAAAACATTCGTCCGATTTTTCCAATTAAAAAATATAATAAAAACGTAGATATTTCTTTTAACTTTCCTTCGCGGATAACATCTGGCTATCCATAACAGAAGCTTGCGGTTTTATATCTTTGATTAGACTCAAAAACCGATTACTTCATTTGTTTAAACTTACAATTTGAAAAAAATATGGGAGTTCAAGAATTTTTTTGAAATAATAATAAATTTAAGATATGGTAATTACAGGAATAAGTGCCCGAGAATACAGAACGTGACAGAAAAGACAAATGCTTATTACAGTCTTCTAATCACTTCACGTACAATTCCAAATAGACTGTAATCCAATTACAGTAATTAGTCGATTACTGTATATGTAAAATCGACTAACCAACCGAAAATCCAGGTTGTATATAAAAAAGGAGCCCAAACGTGTTTTTCACTTTATCCTGTTTTTCCCCGTAAAGTAATTTTTAAAGTTTTGAAACAAAAACGTTTTTCAGTAAAATTCTTTCTTTCTTTTTTTGTAAATATTAAAAGCAATTAATTGAGCATTCCGGTATTAATTTTTGCGAGTTTTACGACAATACTTTTGATATCTTTTATCTACTATTATCGGCTATGTGTACCTTAACCTTTTTTCCCCGAGAAAAGAGGTTTTTTAACATAAAAAATGTTATATGTTGTAATAATAATAAAGCGGTTGATTTGTAAAAACAGAATTAACTTCATTCACCATGTTGCATCTTTGCCAAAAATAATAAAGAGGAAAACATTACCGATAAGTTTCTTACTAAAACTATATTTAGAAGTTCAAAAGGTTTTTAATTTTTGTGTTGAAGTAAAAATGACGGCAACTGTTATTGTCACTAAGATTATTAAACTGTCCCTACCAAGACGTATTTTGGTGTGGTAAATGAATAAATAAATACTCAAATTGAAAGATTAAAATTTTGCAAACCAAAGATAAATGTAATACTATTCGTTACCCTACTTTTAACAGAATTTTGAACATCTTGGTCTAACGAACATTCATACAAGAATAACATGTGATGTAGATCAACCGTACTCTTTTCACTCGAAAATAATATTATTTGGAACACTGCCATTTTAATTCCAACTTTAAAGCAACCTAACCTACAATCCAGCAATGTGTACATGGACAAAACGTTAAATTATATGTCAAACATGTAGGGCTAATTAAGTGGTACGTGCTCTTAACTGTAAAAATATATTTTATAAAACGGGATGATTAAATGGAACGTGAAAAATACGTTTTTTTAACAAGTTTAAAGTTAGTATTTTTCACATAAAATGAGAAATCTTAACATTTTAAAAATCTAGATAGTAAGTACTACGTCAAACAGTAACTGTAATATGCGACCAGAAGAAAATATCTTGTCTTAAAAAATACAAGTTTCTAGGACACTAGATGGAAAAAATTGATTTCTTACCATATGAAAACTTAAGTCTTCTGCAAATTACTGTCGTGTGTTTGACGGATTTTAATTTTAAATATATTTTTAAAAAATACACCCCAAGATTTCACAAGTAGACTTAGAGCCATCTGCAACCACTAGGAAGAAAATATTTAATTTCTAAATCGTAAAACCCAAATTTGTTTCTTAACATGATAAATTGAGTTACTAGAAAAAAATAATAAAAAAGTACCTAAATTTTAAAAAATTACAGTTATTTTCCCTTATTTTATAGAGTGTAATGTTACCTTATCACTTTTGTAGTTTATTTTTAAAAAAAAAGGAAAAAAAACAGAAAAGAATAAGACATAAAGCAATTAATAATGTATCAATTTTTTATAACGTTGCAATAGTGAGATAGATATAATAATCTAAACTCAGTCTATAATACATGGCTTAATTACTTTATGAAGCAACACATTTTCTTACAGTGTACCTTTCAAGTTGGATAACAAATGGAGATTTGTTGAACTTGCTTTATTTTCTATTCCAAACTAGTTTCAATAAAATTTGTTTTTATTTATTCAAGTTATCACCCGCCACACAAAAATAATCCTATTTGTTTACTGGTGGACAGACAACTAACTTATCAACACAGAACCCTGAAAATAAGTGATATGTTTAGGT